>NC_057391.1:91173906-91332559 GCF_019320065.1 Cervus canadensis | reverse complement strand
GACCAAGAGAGATTCACCATTTTGTATGAAATAGCAAAACCTCGAATAGCCAGTAATCTTGAAAGAAGAATGGAACTGGAGGATTCAACCTGCCTGACTTCAGACTCTACTACAAAGCCACGTCATCAAGACAGTGTGGTAATGGCACAAAGACAGAAATATAGACGCATGGAACAGAATAAGAAAGCGCCAGAGATAAATCCACGAACCTATGGACACCTTATCTTCGACAAAGGAGGCAAGGATATACAATGGAAAAAAGACAACCTCTTTAACAAGTGGTGCTGGGAAACTGGTCAACCACTTGTAAAAGAATGAAACTAGAACACTTTCTAACACCATACACAAAAATAAACTCAAAATGGATTAAAGATCTAAATGTAAGAACAGAAACTATAAAACTCCTAGAGGAGAACATAGGCAAAACACTCTCCGACATAAATCACAGCAAGATCCTCTATGACCCACCTCCCAGAATATTGGAAATAAAAGCAAAACTAAACAAATGGGACCTAATGAAACTTAAAAGCTTTTGCACTACAAAGGAAACTATAAGTAAGGTGAAAAGACAGCCCTCAGATTGGGAGAAAATAATAGCAAATGAAGAAACAGACAAAAAAAAAAAAAAAAAAATATACAAGCAACTCCTGCAGCTCAATTCCAGAAAAATAAATGACCCAATCAAAAAATGGGCCAAAGAACTAAACAGACATTTCTCCAAAGAAGACATACAGATGGCTAACAAACACATGAAAAGGTGCTCCACATCACTCATTATTAGAGAAATGCAAATCAAAACCACAATGAGGTACCATTACACGCCAGTCAGGATGGCTGCTATCCAAAAGTCTACAAGCAATAAATGCTGGAGAGGGTGTGGAGAAAAGGGAACCCTCTTACACTGTTGGTGGGAATGCAAACTAGTACAGCCACTATGGAAAACAGTGTGGAGATTCCTTAAAAAACTGGAAATAGAACTGCCATATGACCCAGCAATCCCACTTCTGGGCATACACACTGAGGAAACCAGATCTGAAAGAGACACGTGCACCCCAATGTTCATCGCAGCACTGTTTATAATAGCCAGGACATGGAAGCAACCTAGATGCCCATCAGCAGATGAATGGATAAGGAAGCTGTGGTACATATACACCATGGAATATTACTCAGCCATTAAAAAGAATTCATTTGAACCAGTCCTAATGAGATGGATGAAACTGGAGCCCCTTATACAGAGTGAAGTAAGCCAGAAAGATAAAGAACATTACAGCATACTAACACATATATATGGAATTTAGAAAGATGGTAACGATAACCCTATATGCAAAACAGAAAAAGAGACACAGAAATACAGAACGGACTTTAGAACTCTGTGGGAGAAGGTGAGGGTGGGATGTTTCAAAAGAACAGCATGTATACTATCTATGGTGAAACAGATCACCAGCCCAGGTGGGATGCATGAGACAAGTGCTCCGGCCTGGTGCACTGGGAAGACCCAGAGGAATCGGGTGGAGAGGGAGATGGGAGGGGGGATCGGGATGGGGAATAAGTGTAAATCTATGGCTGATTCATATCAATGTATGACAAAACCCACTGGAAAAAAAATATATATAAATAAAAAAAAAATTAAAAAAAAAAAAAGCATAGATTCTTTAACACTCAGACTTTTTTATAGACCCACTCTCACACATCTGTACATGGCGACTGGAAAAATCACAGCTTTGACTATATGGACCTTGGTCAGCAAAGTGATGTCTCTGATTTTTAATACTCTATCTAGGTTTGCCATAGCTTTCCTTCCAAGGAGCAAGCGTCTTTTAATTTCCTGGCTGTAGTCACCATCTGCAATGATTTTGGAGCCCAGAAGAATAAAATCTGACACTGCTTCCACATATCCCTTTTCTATTTGCCTTGAAGTGATGGGACCTAATGCCATTGTTTTAGTTTCTTTAATGTTTAGTTTCAAGCTAGCTTGAACATACCAAGATCTTGACTTCCTAGAGCTTTAGTGGAAGCTCTTCCTTCAAACTCATTCAGCTCCATTCTCCAACCCTTAATCCTATTCATGTCCTTTACATGGCTAACATCTTCAGGCATCAGCTAAATATTTGAGAAACATCTGGAAGGTGCTTAGTCATGTCCAGCTCTTTGCAGCCCCATGTACTGTAGCCCACCAGACTCCTCTGTCCATGGAATATTCCAAGCAAGAATACTTGAGCAGGTTTCCATTTCCCTGCTCCAGGGGCTCTTGCAGACCCAGGGATCAAATCCTCATCTCTTTAAGCCCCCTGAACTGATAGGCTGTTTCTTTACTACACCTGGGAAGCCCATTAGCTGAATTAGCTTAAATATCACCTCTTTTAAGAAGCTTTTAAAAGAGTACTTTTTGTAAACCGCCCTCATCACCACACACACACAAACACACACATGCAAACCCACCAAAACACATAATTTTGTCATCACAGGACCCCCTTACTTGTTTCTCTCAAGTCACTAATCAAATTTGTACAATAAGATCCATATCTGTTTTCTTTACCCATTGATTTTATACAGCTATTGGTTAGCAGTGGGTCTTCATATGTTAAGTGCTCAATAAGTACTTGTTGAACAAATAATTAAAAAATCAAAAGCATAAACAAATCACTGTGAATATCCAAAGGTTTATTAGCTCATTTTAGGAGGGACTTCCTAGAAGCAATGGCATTTAAGTAAGCCTTATTGATTGCCTTATGTCTCAGAAGGCTAGTATTTGTGATAGAAATTATTCCAGGGGAAGTGCTGTATAGAGGGAGGGAGGGGAAAAAGCAGTATTGATTTTTCAACCTTTTACGTTTGTTTTTTGTAGCCAGTCTTCTTTCCTCTCAGAGAAAACACTAGAAGGTGTGTTAGTCTATAACACAGTTTTGCCTGATAGAACTTGCAAGGAAGAAAGGAAAGGCCACCACAATAGTGGCATTATGAATTGCATCCCTTGTATTGATTAAAAATTCACAAAGGAAATAAAGAATCAATGTTCCATCAGTGGTGGTTCTGAGGTTAGGGGATTCTAGGAATGGGGAAGGTTTATAATAATGATCTGCACTATCTTGTTGACATTTTTCTTGCCCCATTCTAAAAGACTGTTAATTTGGGGCAATTGCGCAAAGTTCGCAAAACTGATGGAAATACTCTTGAGAACGACTGGACACAGGCAACTTTGAGCAAAACACTTAAGAACAGATTATAGATGTGAAATAATGTCCAATTAAAGACTGAACATTCAACCACTTTATGAAGATAGAATTACAGATGCCGTAAGTTTGTTAGGAAGAGACTTCTTCACATTTTTAGATCTCAATCTAAAAACAGTTTTTTTATTTCACAAAATGTCGCAAAAAGTTCAAGCTCTTCTCTGTGCATGCAAAATGGTAACTGCAATGAAAAAACAATCAGATATAACATAAATATATGTTTATTTAGTTGCTAAGTCCTGTCCAACTCTGTGACCCCATGGGCCCCAGAGACCCTCCAGACCCCTGCCAGGCTCCTCTGTCCATGGGATTTCCCAGACAGAAATACTGGAGTGAGTTGCCATTTCCGTCTCCAGGGATCTTCCTGACCCAAGGATCGAACCCACATCTCCTGCATTGGCAGGCAGATTCTTTACTGCTAAGCCACCAAGAAGCCCTACATATAAAATAAAACTAACAGACCAACAAATCCTAGAGAATGGAACACATAGTTGTAGCTTGGATGGAGAAATTTGACCAGTGCATTTGTCCGTATGTGGCTGAATCCACCAGTTGAAATGAAAAGATGGTTATGGCGATCTTAGCGCTGATTAAAGTAGTCTTATGAGCCAACCATGATCCACGTAGGACAACCGCTCTCTTTCACCCAGCAAATGCATAATTATGCACAGCCAAGGATTGAGCACAAAGATGACTGGGGCCCGGGCTCTACCTCCAGGGGTCTCCCTGTCTGGCAGGTAAACAGTCTAAGAGCCATCAACAATTGAACGCAATCTAGCTTTTCTTTTCTTATGCATTATGAAGGAGCCTTGTGAAAGAGAAAACACAAATATTGCATATTAATGCACTCGTGTGGAATTTAGAATAATGGTACAGGCGAACCTATTTGTAGAGCAGAAACACACATGCAGATGGAGAGACTGGACATGTGGATATGAGGGTGGAAGGGGGTGGGGTGAACTGGGAGACGGGGATCCACATGTCTGCACCACCATGAGTGAAACAATGGCTGGTGGGAACCTGCTGTAACATGCAGGAAGCTCAGCGGGGAGCTCTGCGGTGACCTAGATGGGTGGGTTGGGGGCGTGAGAGGCAGATCCTTGAGGGAGGGGATATATGTCTACACGTAGCTGATTCACTTTGTTGAACAGCAGAGACTAATGCAAAATTGTAAAGCGATGGTACCACAACAGCAACAACAAAACGTGAGTCCTCACCCTCGGAACCTAGACGGATCCTTGTGTGATGGAGCTCACACTAAGGAACTTCTGAAACAAGGTCAAAAGCCTACAGAGCTACCACTTGGCTCTCCCTCAGGACGCACCTATACTTTATATCTCATTCTACTGCTTTTTGCAAACTGTCAGAGAACTGATTTCTAATAACAGGAGTTTTTTAATTTTGTTTTAACCTGGTCAGAGTCAACTTTTTAATGTACAAATATCCTACCACCATATTGTTGCCGGTTTCCTTAACAAATTTCCCTTGACAACTCAAGGTGAGCCAAGATTTTAACATTCCACATTTTCATCTCTTGACTCCTTAGTGCAATGCAGAACATGCTATAGTGTCTACGTCCCTGTGGTCTGTTTAGTCTGTATGTATTTTTGTTGTCATTGTTTTAATCATTCTCTTGCAAATATTTTCTTGTTTTTTCAGTGTCCTAAGATCAGACTTTCTAAGAATGTTCTCATCTCTTATCTTTATTTATTCTTCTTCTAGTTGGGGAATGTCCTATCCAGTCTAAAGGATTAAAGTCCTTCTCCAATGTGAAACTTCTCAGAATGTTCCACAATGATTTCTTCCCTTCAAATTTATGAAATCTATGAAATTATGTCACAAAAAATCATACAATGTCTTGTGCCAGCACTTTAAAAATCTTATATTGTTATATAACCTTTATTAACTTTCATTGTAATGATAATATTTCTTCTTACTAAACTGCAATCTCTTAGAGTTTATCGAACAGAAAACTTATCAACTTTCTTAGTACATAATAGACTATCAATTATTAGTTGCTATGGCAGATAGTATCTCCCAAACACTATGATAACAGTATATATCTCATTCTATGTGCAATTTTTATAACATGAAGCTCCTCCAAACCAGAGACGGTGTCTGTGTTTCTGGTCCTTGAAAATGGGCAGACCTTTACAAATTTCCCATCCACCAGATTATGGTAGAAGTGATGCTGACTAATCCTCCACTTAGTCATAAAGGCAATGTGGTTACCAACCTGGGGTGACTCTCTCTCTGAGGGCATGTGTCCTTAGAAACTGGAGCTACTTGAAGCCACCGTGGTGAGAGCCCTCAGAGCCAGACCTCAGGGAAACAGAGATGCTGACAACTTTCAGTTGTTACCGTCCCCAGCCGTGTGGGGCTTCCCCGGTGGCTCAGCTGGTAAAGAGTCCGCCTGCAATGCAGGAGACCCTGGTTTGATTCCTGGGTTGGGAAGATCCGCTGGAGAAGGGAAAAGCTGCCCACTCCAGTATTCTTGGGCTTCCCTAGTGACTCAAGTGGTAAAGAATCCACCTGCAATGTGGGAGACCCAGGTTCAATCCCCAGCTTGGGAAGATCCCCTGGAGAAGGGAAAGGCTACCCTCTCCAGTATTCTGGCCTGGAGAATTATATGGATTTTATAGTCCACAGAGTCACAAAGAGTCAGACACGACTGAGCGACTTTCACTTTCCAACTTTTGAGTCTTCCCAGCCCACATGGCAAGACTGGCGAACACAGAAGCTCTAGAGATGACTTCCCTGGCAGCCAATGAAAAGAATGCAAGCAAACTTTGTCCAAACGAGCCTTGTCAATTTTCCAGAATGTCCAAGATAATAAGAACAGATCATTGCTACTGTTTTAAACCACTGAATTTGGGATGATTTGAAGTGAAAGTGTTACTCAGTCATGTCCGACTCTTTCTGATCCCATGGACTGTAGCCCACCAGGCTCCTCTGTCCACGGAATTCTCCAGGCAAGAATACTGGAGTAGGTAGTCATTCCCTTCTCCAGGAGATCTTCCCAATCCAGGGATCAAACTCACGTGTTCTCCTTTGCAGACAGATTCTTTACCATCTGAGCCACCAGGGAAGCCCATGATTTGTCATATAGATAAACAATTAAAGAGATGGTAAGTTTGTTATTTTAACTCTTGTATCTATAAGGCTTAATACAAATGTAGTTTAGTATAGAATTTCTAAACTTTTCAAAGTATACATCTATTTTATTATTTAATTTTATTCTTAACTGTCCTTTTTTCCCATAAATTTTCTCTCATTTATTTATGTCTCAATCCACTAGAACATAGGTTCTGTAAGGACAGGATTTCTCCTGTTTTATTAATAGCTGCATTACCAGTAAACAGAAAAGCAGCTTGTGTCACTGGCTTATAAGTCTTTAGAAGACTTGGTATAATTCTTGCTGCTTTGGAAGTAAACTGTGAATTTAAGGCTAGGTGTTATGGGTGATTGACCCAAATATTTCTCTGGTCTTTATTAGTGGTGAATGAACTGTGGAAGAGTATATGTGGGTGATATCTTTATTTTGTATAAATGCCCACATTCTTACATTTATGCATTAGACACAACTTGCTAATTATCTTTATCTTTTCACCCTTGGATCATCCTGCAAGTTACATTAATTCTTCTTCCCATTATAAATCTGAAGTATGATTCAGTACTTCTCATTAACAATATACTCCTTTCGTTAAGTATTGGTTCTGAGTGTTACCTGTTCTCAAGCTCTGGGAAGTCTCCTTTCTCTTATTTCAATCTTTTTTCATTAACTCCAGATTTTACAAGCCTTTTTAAAAAGTCTTTCCCTGACCTCACTAGAGCTTTCAAAACCTATTGAATTAATATCATCCAAATTTAATGTGCTGTTTGCTCCTTTTCGATCATTAATGAAGTTGTAAAACAAGACCCGCGACCTAGTCTTTTGTCATATTTCTTGATTTGCCACCCCCAGCCAGCCATCATACCAGTTAATAGAACTCATATCAAGACCAATTTGGAAAGACGTCCTTTAAAAATAACTATTTTCAGCCTTGTTACTCCCAATACTTGTTTTCTGTGTTCACCACTGTTAACCCAAAAGCTCAGAGTGTTTTCTTGAGAAGAGAGACACTCAGAAAAGTATAAAATAGAAAACTGCTGCACCTGCCTCCTAATGGCATTATTTTCTATGAAATAAAAAATAGATCTGGCTGGAGTCAGGTAATTTTCTCCTTGACACACTTTTTTTTTTTTTTTTTAATAAACAAAATGGTCAAGAAATGAACTAGTCAGACTCAGATGATACGGATAAAATCAATTTAGTGAGAAGATTGAGGTAATGTGGATTTAGATGTTTGTATGCTTTCTTTGTTGAGCTTCCCCGGTGGTGCTTGTGGTAAAGAACTTGCCTGCCACTGCAGGAGACTTAAGAGACTCCCAGAAGATCCCCTGGATGAGGACAGGGCAACCCACTCCAGTATTCATGCCTGAAGAATCCCATGGGCAGAGGAGCCTTGCTGGCTATGGTCCAAAGGGTTGCAAAGAGTTGGACACGACTGAAGTGACTTACCACACATGTAAGCATGCATACATGCTGTCTTTGTTACTATTCTTGGTCTCTGTTTCATAGGAAAGGGGTTTTTGCAAACTCTTTACAGATGGGGATCTGGTTACTAACCCTTCTGTAAATCTACAGCTATCCACAGGCAACACAAATCTGAGCTCCTTCCTTTCATTCGGACTGAATTTCTTGCTGCAGTAATATTGCCCCACATTTGAAACATGGATATGCTGTTAATGGGATGACTCTTATCCCCAAGGTATCTTGGACTACATAAAGATCACCATCAGATTCAGAAAGCAAAATGGCATTTAAGAAGGCATTCAGAGCATTTTCTCCATCACAAGACTATATTCAAAACACATCTTTGCCAGCCTTTAGGACAATCCTGATTGATAATCATCTCTACCACCTGAAGCTCTGAATGATCCTCAAGTGTCCTTAGGCAATTTGTCACTAATCAAATAGGCAGGACACCCCATCCCCAAGCTCCGCAACAAAAGAAACTGCTGTGATGAGAAGTCCATGCACTGCAACGAAGAGGAATCCCTGCCCGCAGCAGCTAGAGAAAGCCCACATACAGTAACAGAGACCCAGCACAGCCAAAAACAAACAAGTAAATAAATAAAAATTAAAATTAATGAATAAAATCAAAAAATAAAAGAAAACAAATGGTCCTCTCAGCCATCCCAAGTTTCTTTGATTCCTCTAAGCCCAATCTTCCCACAGCAGGCCTTCTTTGGATTGCAGTTCTGTAAGTTCCTTCTTGTGGAGAGCATGCATACTCATTAATCCTGAGACGTTGACAAGGGGAAGATATTATTTTCCCAATGTGGCCTCCTGCGATTCATGCCCAGGACAATTCTTGAACAGCGATCACCCAGATTCTCTTGTATATATTCCCTTAGTGAATTTTCTGGTTGTTTCATAGCTCCTCTACTTACGGTCCCACATGCCTAATGGAACTGTCTAGTTCTCTCCCAAGTGGGCTCATTACAGTTCAATTCAGTTTCTCAGTCGTGTCCAACTGTCTGTGACCCCATGGACTGCAGCACCCCAGGCCTCCCTGTCCATCATCAATTCCTGGCGCTTGCTCAAACTCATGTCCATCAGGTCAGTGATGCCATTCAACCATCTCATCCTCTGTCATCCCCTTCTTCTCTTGCCTTCAACCTTTCCTAGCATCAGGGTCTTTCCCAAGTAGGCTCAGTCTATAAGTAATCTCTTCATATTTTAGAAATTGTCTTAATATTTGCAAGTAGCAAAACTATATTTCATTGTATTATATATGTTTAATGTGGAATCATTTAAACAGTGTTTATTGAAAGCCCTGATTTGGCATTTTACAATTTTTGCTATAAAGTGTAAGAAGAGCTTGAAATTCAACCTCTGGGAAGCCCAATCTTGGCATTTCTATCATTGTATCCAAAACAATGTGCTTTGTTTTCATTTTTATCAGAGTATAGTTGATTTATATTGCTGTGTTAGTTTCAGGTGTATAGCAAAGTGACTATACAAAAGTAGATATTTATCATACAATATCTACTCTTTTTTAGATTATTTAATGCTTGTTTTAATATAAGTGACCCACCACAGGCCAATGACTTTAGGGACGGACATTATTATTATACTCATTTTTGTATACCTAGAAACTAGCTTCCCTGGAACATAAGGGAACTTCAGTGAGAGTTTGAAATATAATAAATGATTGACCTGAAAGATGAATAGAGGGAAGAAGGAATAATTGTCTAAAATGTTTCCTTACTACATTGGATTCAGGAGATCTAAAGATGAACAAGACAAAATTTTCTCCTTCAAAATTTTCTTCCTTTTCCATGCAGAACAGGGCCAGGGAAGCAAAGACATACAACTCAATGTGAGAACTGCCTAACAGAGTCAGGTGCAGGGACCAGTCAAAGTCAGTGGGGAACTCTCTGAAAAATGCAGTCTTCCATATTTAAGCACTCAATATCTGAAAAGTGAAAGTGAAGTCGCTCAGTCATGTCCAACTCTTTGCGACCCCATGGACTGTAGCCTACCAGGCTCCTCCATCTGTGGGGTTTTCCAGGCAAGAATATTGGAGTGGGTTGCCATTTCCTTCACCAGGAGATCTTCCCATCCCAGGGATTGAACCCAGGTCTCCCGCATTGCAGGCAGACGCTTTACTGTCTGAGCAACCAGGGAAGTCTCAGTATCTAAGTACATGGATAAATGATTTAGTGTAGAAAAGTCAGGCAGACATGGTTTTAAATCTCAGCTCTCCACTTTTTATAGGCATCGCAAACATCTCTATAAATAAGAGCTAATAGTAGTTTACATTATAATTATAAAAAAATGAAAATAATGCATATTAAGATGATAAGATGATTCTAGCTCAGAAGAATCAGTCATCTAGGAGGACTAAATACTTTTAAGATGCTCTAAGATTCTAATGGTAGTAAAAGTTTGATTAAATTAATGTATGAAATAAGCAGACTTCAGAACATTACTGACAGGGACAAAAAAACAATATGAACAAAAACAGCAGTCATGAAATCTTCCCCAGCTTAATCAGTTTGTCCATGCAAGAACAATTATTCCAATCTGATTCACTAGCCCTGGCAGCCTGAAAATACATTTCCTCTGTCAGCAGAACTAAAAATGGACCTAAAGTGCTTTAGACATACAATGCTGAGAAAGGCTTCAGTTTCAGGGTTTTGCTAACAACAGTCTGGGTCCCTCACATTTCTAAGTGAGAATGGGAAATGTTTAAGATCTGACCTCACTGATTGTCCATCCACTGCCACTTCCAAACTGAGGAAGACAGAACCTCTGGACCACACAAGTAAACACCCAAACATTTAGGAGAAGCATTATTTCAATACAATCTATTACATGGCAGAAGAAACTAATAAGTGTTCTGAATTAGATCATGGCATCCAGTCCCATCACTTCATGGCAAATAGATGAGGAAACAGTGGAAACAGTGGCTGACTTTATTTTTGGGGGCTCCAAAATCACTGCAGATGGTGATTGCGACCATGAAATTAGAAGACGCTTACTCCTTGGAAGGAAAGTTATGGCCAACCTAGACAGCATATTAAAAAGCAGAGACATGACTTTGCCAACAAAGGTCCATCTAGTCAAGGCTATGGCTTTTCCAGTAGTCATGTATGGATGTGAGAGTTGGACTATAAAGAAAGCTGGGCACTGAAGAATTGATGCTTTTGAACTGTGGTGTTGGAGAAGACTCTTGAGAGTCCCTTGGACTTCAAGGAGATCAAACCAGTCCATACTAAAGGAGGTCAGTCCTGGGTGTTCATTGGAAGGACTGATGTTGAAGCTGAAACTCCAATATTTTGACCACCTGATGAGAAGAATTGACTCATTTGAAAAGACCCCAATGCTGGGAAAGATTGAGGGAAGGAGAAGAAGGGGACGACAGAGGATGAGATGGTTGGATGTCAACGGACATGAGTTTGAATAAACTCCGGGAGTTGGTGATGGACAGGGAGGCCTGGCATGCTACAGCTCATGGGGTCGAAAAGAGTTGGACACGACTGAGCAAGTGAACTGAACTGAACTGAGCTGAAGCCTAACACCTCAGGTCATCCTTGGTCATTGACAACTGGTTCAGCCTCCAGCCCCTTGCTCTTCCCCAGAGGTCAAGGGAGTGGGACTGAAAGTCACAAACATCTAATCACATGATTAGGTCTCCAAGCAACCACCCCTGTCCTCAGGTGAGGTCCTAAAGTCACCTCATTAACCTATCAAAAAGACATCTCAAAGGCTCTCATCACTTAAGACGTCCCCAGGGATGTGCAGAGCTGTGAGCTGGAAATTGTGGTCAAAGACCAAATATTTATGAGAAATATCTTCTGGTCATCTGAAACACAAAATACATTTTTTAAATAAAACAATATTTGCACTTTTTTTTTTCAATTTAGCTTTTTTTTTTTTTTTTTTTCCTATTTAGCTATTCCATGGGAGGTGGAAATGGTTTTAAAGGATGTGCCCTCAAGCAATCTTTTGCTCTGATGTTAAGTACATTAACCAGGAAGAATCAATAATTATCTATACTTGATAGTACATTTTGCAGCAAGATCATTTCCTTCTTCAAAAAGGAGCCATTTTATTTAAGGTACAAGACCAACAGCTTGTAGTAGAATAAGGAGGATGGCAAGGAGCTGAAACAATGCCACTACCTTACGGTTTGTGTTTCATTTTTATTCCTAGTTTCAGTTCTCTCCCTTCCTCCCTCTCTCCCTCTTTTTTTTTTTTTTTGTCCTGTTTGCAAATTCTTCAACATTACATGCCATGACTTTGAACAGAGGGACCCTCTAGTGGCTAATTTTTCCAACAAAATCTGCAATTGCCTTTGCAAAATGAAAAGGCATCGTTTCCTGTGACTTTAGAGAAGGACAGAGCTGGCATTCCTTTCCGAGTACTAGCGGACCGAGTTGAAGTGCACCATTCTGGCCTCTGACCATTCCTGGTGCCCCCTCACCTGTTGCTGTTCAACACTGAGGAGCTCTTTAATCGCTGTCCTTTCTCTAGGTTGATGTGACAAAATACAGCTTCAGGGAAAGAGACGCACACGCATCACCCAAGTCCTCTCTACCAAGTGTTCCCTTTCTATTCTACGCTGCCTCCAGAGAACAGATAGTGCCCAAGTAACAAATGAAGTGGGAGATTTAGTCATCAGACCTGAGAAAAACTCATAGTGTGAATCCTTGCCCTTGAGAGAATTTGCTGAGAAGCATTAGCCAAGCTATTTTCCTACTACTGCGGCTAAAGATCCAATAGAAACCCAATGTTTCAGAACCATCCAGACGGCGAACTCGCATTTAAGGCACCTTTCTTATGTGAAACATAAGTTTCGCTGAAGCTCCCACTTCAGATTCAAAAATCTGATTTTTCCAATATAACCCGAAAGGGGGGAGAGTGGAGATATATTGGAGTGGCTTCATTACCCAGGCTTCTGTTTGCCGCCAGCAGCCTAGAGAAAACACATTTTAGATTTTAATGACTTAATTAAATTTCATGCTTAACCCAGAGTAGCCCTTTAAAGAAAATTCTTGCTAAATTATTTGAGCAGCATTATTACAAGGAATCATAGCCAGGCTCACCTGTAGGTAAAGAATGTGGAGATTTGGGAATGGAAAGGAAAGGAATACATGAGTCAAGTCTCCTTTTTTCTCCCTAAAGAATCCCTGATTCAAACTAGCTGAAGCAAAGGAGGAAACACACGAACACAGTTCTGAATTGGGAGATCGGGGCTGACGTATACACAGTACCGTGTGTAAGACAGATCGCTAGTGGGAATCTCCTGCATAACACAGGGAATTCAGCTCCGTGCTCTGTGATGATGAGAGAGGTGGGACGGGGGTGGGAGGGAAGTCTAAGGGGGAGGGGTGGATGCATACATATAGTTGATTCACTTCATGTCACAGCAGAAACCAACACAAAATTATAAAGCAATTTTACTCCAATTTTTTTTTATTATTATTATTAAAGTGTAAGAGTTAGAGTTGGAGAAGGGAATGGCAAGCCACTCCAAAATTCTTGACCGGATAATTCCAAGGACAGAGGAGCCTGGTGGGCTACAGTCCACGGAGTCGCAAAGAGTCGGACACAACTGAGCGACTCTCACACACACAGGAGTTAAGAGTAGCTGCAGGTGTGGCAGTTCTGAACTAGGTGTCTCTTCATCTCTTAGCTTCTCACTCAGGGTGGAAAGGCAATTGCTGTGCCTACGAAACTTGACACCTCTCGGCTTCAAATCCAGCAAGGTGTCCCCAACCTTTTCAACACCAGGCACAGTTTTTCCATGGACCAGGGGGCGGGGGATGGATTCGGGATGATTCAAACATCTTGGCTTTACTGTGCACTTTATTTCTATTGTTATTACATCAGCTCCACCTCAGATCATCAGGCACTAGATCCCAGAGGTTGGAGACCCCTGAGTTAGAGCATCTGCCTTTCAAGGGCCTCAGTGAGCCTCGTACTTCTCATTCGCCTGACAAGGTTGAATATCTACCCGTGACAGAGGAAGACAAGATTGTGATTGGCCATATCTGAGTTAGCTGGCATCACCTGACTGAGTAGGAATAAGGAGGTGAGACCCCCAAACCCAAATTGGAGGTGACTTTACGAGAGGTGGAAGAGAAGCAGCGGAAGAGGGTGAAATGGAAATAAAGTGTTTCTCTACAGCCAGCCTGTGCTTCAATCCAATTATATCACAACAACCCCTGGGGGTTGGAGCTAGGCATCAACTTTTTCCCTAAAGCCCCCCTTGTGGTTCCAATGTGCGGCCAATACTGAAAAATATTGCTCCATAAGCATCCAAGTTCCCCTTCCCCAGACCTCTCTCCATCAAAATCCTTGAATTTCTTCCATTACTCACGTCTCTGAGCAGTCTTTATAGAAGACTGCCTTTGCTAAGTACATTACACACACAGGACCTTATTTAACCTTCTCAATAACACTGTGAGTTTTCCATAATGGTTTTTCCCCTTATGCAAATCAGGTAACTGAGACTCAGACAGTGTAAATTGTTCATTTAACCACATAGCTTTAGGTGCTGGAGACAGACACAGAAACCAAGTGTGACTGACTACGTGGTCATTTCCTTCGTGATTCTATTTCGGCCACAGTGCCTGCGCATCTGAGCGTAAGAGCAGGTGGGTCATACTGGAAACCCAAGTGCTGTTTTCCAATTCTGATTCTAGTAGTTTTGTCACTTCGTTTCCTCCCTCTAGCTCTTAATTCTGATCTGTGCTATGTTACATCCACAAATTGTTCCTAAAAAGCCCTTTTGAGTTCCCAGGTCCCTCCCTGTGGACGCCCTCTCAGGTCCTCTTCAGATCCCAGACTCAGCCTCAGTTTCCTTCCATGCCTTCATTTTCAAACTCTTAAACTGACTTTTTTGACAAATAAGTGCCTCTAGGCTTTTTAACTTTCTTTCAATCCCTCGTTACAAGTATACACTCCTTTGGATGGAATTTATCTCTGCTAGACAAGTTTTGTGACATGGAGCAAATTGCCTAGCCTCTTGGAGACCTCCTTTCCTGGTTACACATTTGCAACATCACTTGCCTTGTGACTGTGGGCATTCAGAAAGATCTAGGTAAAGGGTCTGGTATGGTGTCCCTACTCAGGATTGAGTCAAAGATGGTAACTTTGATTGTCGTTCCCTACCACCAAAACTTTTTCAACTCTCACTTACAGAAAACTTGAACAAATCACAATGTACCTTAAACATACTAATATTTAATGGTGAAATGTTGGAAACATTCCCAATGGGATTGGAAAGTCCTGCTTCATTTAAAATTGTCCTGGAGGTCCTTGATAATAAGCAAAGAAAAAGAATGAAAATTATAAGTGAAGAAATAAAATTACTGTTATTTATTGTGGGCATTTCTGTGTATACAGAGAGCCAGAGACCATCAACAGATAACAAAGCAGAATTAGAATTTTTAACAGATTTTTTCAGTAGTGTTAGATATACATAAAAATATAAGATAGTAGAGTTCCTGTCAGCTGTCGTTAACATCTTATGTTATTATGATATACTTCTCATAGTTTGAAAACCAATGTTGATACACTATTATGAACTATGGTTGATACTTGATTCTTTTTTTCTTTTTTTCCAGTTTTTCTGTATATCCTTTCTCTGTTCCAGGGTCCCACCCAGGACACCACATTACATTCAAGAGTCATGTCTCCTTAAGCTCCTCTTGGTTGGAACAGTTTCTCAGAATTTTTTATGATATTGACAATTTGGAGAAATATTGGTCAGGTAATTTATAGAGTGTCCCTTAATTGGAAGTTAATGGTTTTCTAATGACTAGACTGGCATAATATATTTGGGAGAGAAAGATCACAGAGGTAAATCTGTTCTCATGTCAAGGGTATAGTCTATGAACATGACACTCAATTGTTGTTAACCTTGATCAGCTTTCTTGAGGCAATGTTTCTTTGTATACGTAGACTTTGTAGATGCAGATGTTTGTCAGATGTCGACATTGTAAAGTTACCCTTTTTTCCCCTTCTCTCCTTACTACACTCTTTGGAAGAAAGGCACCGTGTGCAGCCATGGTTAGGAGTCAGGATTTAAGCTCCAGCTCCTTATGAGTGGATCTTTACATAAACTATTTGACATTCTCTGTATAAGAGGTTTGCTGTTCTTGTCTACTTATTTATGTAATCATTTATTTATGTCAATATGGACTTATTTGTTATTAGGTTACAATCCAATTCTAATTTATTTACTTTCTTACTCAAAGTCTTCCAGGTTGGCTGGAGCTCTTTCAACTGGTTCCTGTATTCCTTTAATATATCTTTATCACTGTGTTTTTTTTTTGTTTGTTTGCTTATTTGGTTGATTGACTGGTTTTGCATTTTGTTTGTTTATTTAAGTACTTTCTTATTTTCCAACAATAAAAGCTGTTGGAGGCTCATCATGCAAATTTTTTTTTTTTTTTTGCCCCAGTCTTAGAATCTTCCATTTCTCCCAGGAGTTCTGGTTCCTTTTATTAGACAATGATATTAGAAACCAAAGTTTGGACACTAGGTAGCCCACTGCTACTGGGGTTCCACTGTTTCTAGACACTAAAATGTATGTACATAGAGATCAATAAATATTTCTGTATGCAACCAGCTGTATCTATGTTAACCTAAACATATGTTCATACTGATGTCTCCAGTTTTAATCCATTAACTTATGTATCAGTCTAGCTTACTTCCCTGTCTGTCTGTAACCTCCCACTCCATAGAGAGAAAACTAGCTTCCACCATCTGTCATCCATTTATTAATTGTCCAAGTCCACAACACATATATAGAATTTACTTTCAGAATTATTAATTCATACCTCAGTAGGAAATGGTTTTATTAACTGGAATAAGTGATTATATACAGTATTCTTGCTTTCAGCTTAGACCTCACTTATTTTCAAAGTTACTTAGGTTAGAACCGTATCCTTCCACCCCATACAATGAGTTACTTACACGTACTTTTAATATGTTTGCCTGGTTAAACACATTTGTGTTCTATTTTGGGATCCCTCAAATTCCTGAGTGATTTTTTCAGGTCACATTCATTAAGATTTACTCTTTGTACTGTAAAGTTCTATGAGTTTCCATAAGTGCTTAATGTGTCGTAATTACTGTTATAGTGTCATAAAGAATAGTTTCACCAGATTCAAAAGTTCCTCTACCTACCAGGCCTCAATCAAACCACTCGCAAACACTGATCTTTTTACTGCCTCTATAGTTTTGCTTTTTTCAGAAAGTCATATAATCAAAAAATCACTCAGTTTTTAGAGTTTTCTGACTGGTTTCTTTTACTTAATATGCATTTAAGATTCATCTATTTGATGCCTTGGTAGCTCATTTCTTTTTGTCATTAAGTAACATTTCATTTTATGGATGAACCACTGTTTGTTTATCCATTCACTTAGAGAAGGATATCTTGTTTGCATTCAGTTTTTGATGAATAAAGCTGCTATAAATATTCACGTGCAGGTATTTATGAGGACATTAAGTTTTCAAATAAATTCAGTAAACGTGTAAACTACAATCACTAGACTGTGTAGTAAGGCTATATTTAGCTTTGGAAGAAACTGCTGAATTATCTATCAGAGTGGTTGTGCCGTCTTGAATTCCCACCAGCAAGATATGCGAGCTCCCATTGCTTCGCATCCCAGTTAACAATTGGTGTTGTCAGTTTTCAAATTTTACCCATTCTATCAGACTGTCTTGGTATCACAGTACTGTTTTAATTCCTTAATGACAAATGATAGTGAATATCATTTCAAATGTTTATATGCCATCTTTTGTTTAATCTTCTTTGGTGAAGTCTTCATTCAGGTCTTTTATCCACTTTCTAATTGAGTTTGTTCAGTTTCTTTTTGTTGAGTTTTAAGAGTTCTTTGACTATTTTGTATATAATGCCTCATCAGATATCTCTTTTGCAGATAATGTCTGCCATACACTGTTTGGATCTTTATGCACTTTACTGTGTCTATCCACTTCACAATATTATGGACTACTGTTTGTGTAATTATTTCTGCCTTGAATCTTGGTCATCTTTAATGAATCTAGTACATCATGAGAAACGCTGGGCTGGATGAAGCACAAGCTGGAATCAAGATTGCCAGGAGAAATATCAATAACCTCAGATATGCAGATGACACCACCCTTATGGCAGAAAGTGAAGAAGAACTAAAGAGCCTCTTGATGAAAGTGAAAGAGGAGAGTGAAAAAGTTGGCTTAAAGCTCAACATTCAGAAAACTAAGGTCATGGCATTCGGTCCCATCACTTCATGGCAAATAGAAGGGGAAACAGTGGCTGACTTTATTTTGGGGGGCTCCAAAATCACTGCAGATGGTGATTGCAGCCATGAAATTAAAAGATGCTTACTCCTGGGAAGGAAAGTTTTGACCAACCTAGATAGCATATTAAAAAGCAGAGACATTACTTTGTCCACAAAGGTCTGTCTAGTCAAGGCTCTGGCTTTTCCAGTAGTCATGTATGGATTTGAGAGTTGGACTATAAAGAAAGCTAGGCATAGAACAATTGATGCTTTTGAACTGTGGTGTTGGAGAAGACTCTTGAGAGTCCCTTGGACTGCAAGGAGATCCAACCAGTCCATCCTAGAGATCAGTCCTGAGTGTTCATTGGGAGGACTGATGTTGAAGCTGAAACTCCAATACTTTGGCCACCTGATGCGAAGAGCTGACTCATTTGAAAAGACCCTGATGCCGGGAAAGATTGAGGGCAGGAGGAGAAGGGGACAACAGAGGATGAGATGGTTGGATGGCATTACCGACTCAATGGACATGGGTTTGAGTAAACTCCGGGAGTTGGTGATGGACAGGGAGGCCTGGCGTGCTGCAATCCATGGGGTCGCAAAGAGTCAGACACGACTGAGCGACTGAACTGAACTGAACTGAACTGAACTGAATGAATCAACCAAACAAAGCCTGAAGGGATATTTGTTTTACTAGCTACAAAAATCCTCTCGCATTTTTGTTCAGTTTTTCCCCACAAATATTATGAAACCCTTTTACCTATCTCATAACACCCTGCATTAGAATACTGACTCCAGGCCCTTAATTCTCCAGTGTCTTTGTTTCCTGGCCTGCTATGATGTTAGAGGTGAACTGTTCATTTGATTCTAACAACTTAGTTTCTAAGGATAACTTTTTTATTAATGTAAATGTTGAAGCTAAGTATCACTCATAAAATATTATAATCACACATCCAACCATAGAGCAAGTTGTTCCTCAGACTGACATGAAGAGCAAATTGCAGAAAAGAGCAAATACAGTGAGAAACACAACAATTTGGCATAGACTTTCCCTGAATAAGTTACAAGGTTTTATGGCCTGTCATCACCAGAGATTACTTTGGGAAAGTGCCTCACAGTTTTAAGATTGTGGTCTGTTTTTATTCTTTAGACCATTATTTGTCTCTCTGCGATTCTATTTCCAACCAACCATTGAAAGCAACTGATGTTAGCTCCAGTGACTGCATCGTGCATGATTGTCATCTTGTTTCTACCTATTGAGTATGAGTGAGGCATGTTTAAGATGAATATTTAAGGTGATACAAATAAGAGTCTTGTAAGAAAGATGCTGTCATTGCCCCCCACTTTAGAGATGGGAAAAATTGAGGCTGAGGGCTTAAATGACTGGGAAATACACACTTCCAAGGGGTTAGAAGTATTCAAGTCTCAATATCGCTGATTCTAGTGTTTTGTTGTTTTAACATACTGGCCAATGTCTCCCTGAGCATCAAGTTGTGGACAGATGCTTCAGTGGCTTTGAATCCCACCAGAAGAGCAGGCTTGGTCCATCCTTGTAGCTGTTAATATGGTGAAAAAAACAATACACAGATTAAGGCATCCTAATATTATCCAATGGAGAAGGCAATGGCACCCCACTCCAGTCCTCTTGCCTAGGAAATTCCATGGACGGAGGAGCCTGGTAGGCTGCAGTCCATGGGGTAGCAAAGAGTCGGACACGATTGAGCAACTTCACTTTCACTTTCACACATTGGAGAAGGAAATGGCAACCCACTCCAGTGTTCTTGCCTGGAGAATCCCAGGGATGGGGGAGCCTGGTGGGCTGCCGTCTATGGGGTCGCACAGAGTCGGACACGGCTGAAGCGACTTAGCAGCAGCAGCAGCAATATTGTCCAAAAGAAGAATAGGGATGGAGTCTGTGTGGGAGGAGGTTGGGGAGGGAGGGCAAGCAAAAAAGAAAAGAGAGGAAAAGAAAGAAAATGTAAAGGATGCACAGACTTTAATTTATGGCAAATGTGTTTAGTAAATACATCTGAGATAGAAGAGAAAACCTTTTGTGTTTGCTTCTGCTTACTATCACAGAAAAGCTATTAAACAAACAACAATTTATTTTGAGCTTTGACCTTAAATCTCTTTTCTTGTCCTCCTCATGCATATTTTACACATACGGCTTCATTAGGCACTCACGAAAGTGCTTTTTTTAAAAGCAAATATAAATGCATTTCTCCCCCATGGGAAATTATTGCTTAGTGGTAACTCTATCTTGTTTGCCTTACAATATATGCACTTTTGAAAATGCTGTGTAACTGAAGGTTCACATTAAGGCTATGTTTCTCCTCTTAAAAATGTGCTTGTGTTCCTTCTGCCTTCCCAGGATACTGTGAGGAGGTCACTTGTAGGCTTTGGCTGCCCGCGCTGGTCAGTTCTCTTGAGAAGAGCCAGACAGAGCAGCCTGTAGGTGGCATCCACACTATAATGAACGGTCCTGGGATTTCCCTGGCAGTCTAGTGATTAAGAGTTTGATTCCCTGGTGGTGCAGCAGTTAGAATCCACCAGTCAGTGCTGGAGACACGGGGTCAGTCTCTAGGTTGGGAAGATCCCCTGGAGAAGGAAATGGCAACCGACCCCAGTATTCTTGCCTGGAGAATCCCATGAACAGAGGAGCCTGGTGGGCTACATCCATGGGGTTGCAAAAGAGTCAGACACGATTTAGCAGCTAAATAATAATAGTAACTCCCAATGCAGGGGACACAGTTTCAAACTCTGGTCGAGGAACTAAGATCTCGTATGGCCCATGGTATGGTAAGAATAAATAATAAATGATATTTTAAAGATAAAATACACAGTCCTTTACAGTGTAGCCTTTGGTTACGTGGATGCCTGATTTTCCCTGAACCAGGGCTTGCTCGGACCCACAGACATGCTCGGTGCTCTGCCACCCTCCCTAATTTCTGCATCTCCCCCATGGTGCATCCAGCACTAGCAACCTGCAGTGCTATTGACCAGACCTACCTGCACCTCCTCCCAGAAGGCTGCTCCTTTGACGGTTCTCGCCATCATGGTCATGGGACCATGCCAAACGTGAGACTTCTCTAAAGGCTTCCGGTCTCCATAAACGAGGAGGCAGGAGACCTCCATAAATGAGGAGACCTATCTGGGCGCTTCCGCTTGCTCCTCTCCTCTTCTGTCCTGAAGGTGTTCAGCACGAAGGAGGCTAGGAGAACGCACCTCTCACCTGCGATGCTGCGCCCTCTTTTGAACCTGAATCTCCTCACCCTATCGTCCACCACTAGAAGGCTTCTCTAGTTCCTTCGGTAAATTCCCCCACGCCGTGTCAGCCTTCTTTCCACTTTCCCTCACCTCTCTCTGGGACAATCACATGAAAATCTTCAGGAAATGAAATAAGAGTACCAAAAAGATGTTGACATGCAATGTA
The DNA here is from genome assembly GCF_019320065.1 of Cervus canadensis. Lineage (NCBI taxonomy): Eukaryota > Metazoa > Chordata > Mammalia > Artiodactyla > Cervidae > Cervus > Cervus canadensis. Next base: position 91,311,052 of record NC_057391.1, on the reverse strand, counting down.
TCATGATATCCGTTATTCTTTGTTGTTGTTGTTTTTTAAATCAGATTCCAGCTTTCCTTTATGTCACATTTTAGGTTCCCATAATTTCACGGTGAAGGATGCTGAAGAACTCTCATATCAGGAGATATTCAAGAACAGATTGAGGGCCCTGCATAAACACAGGCTTCCCCAAACAATCTCATCATGTTCTACCAACGCAGACCCAGAAGCCGTGCAATGCTCCAACAGATTCTTCTAGTGTCGTTTGCCTCTCATATCGCTTATCACCTTCTCAGTTTCACTTCAGCTATCTTGCTGAGGCCTTTTCGAAAGTAGAGATAAATTCAGTATGCCTGATGACTGGACCAGAGGGTCAACTGGCAAGAGATACCAAGTGACTGGTTCTAAGAAGCTGCCGCCTGATGCAGTCATCACTCTCTTGGAGGCTTCCAGCACCCACTTCTGAACCCTTTCTTCCAATCTGCTTTGGATTCTGCATCCTGATTTGATCTGAAATTTCCCGCATTTGGAGCCCGTAATTACCTTGTCTCCTTTCTTAGCTCTGATGCTTGATTTTCTTCTTAGTGTGGACCTTTGTCTTTCTCTTGACTGTACTTTGCATTCGTCCTCTGACTGAGACGGTTCTGTTTGTCTTGCATAAACCTGTTACCAAATCAGATTCATGGCCAGCACCTTCTCCCAGGACTCAGCTCTCTTGGTTACTGTTCCAGCTGCTTGCCTCTACCCTGTTACCCAAAGAGAAAATGCTCTACTGTTTTCTTTTTGCATTTCCCCCTCTCAGTATTTCTTCATATTTCTCTTCTCTCTTTCTGTATCATAAATCTCTATAGACAGATATCAAAATTGTGTGAACAAAAGATCATGAATTTTCATTTGCCTTGAATTTGCCATGAAGTTTCATTCAGGGTTCCATTCATTTTCTACTCTTCTTTAAATGTTATTTTTGGTGGGTAAAGAATATTATGTTTATGATAGCTCATGGTGGTAACTTGGCAAGCATGTCCACTGGAGGGTGAATTACTTTTATACTGCCCTATGTTTACCATATTGTGAAATTTCCAAATGTAAAGAGAGTGCAAAACGAAAAGTAATGCATCAGAAGAAAATCTCTTTGAGAAAATTATACAGCTTGTGCTGTGATCCCCCTTCTCTCTTATGCAGGATGATCTGCTCCCAAATCTGCTCCAAGAAAGCAGGTTCATTTCAGGGCAGGCAGATTCACCAAAAACCAAGCAGAAAACTTGATTGTCCGAAGTATGCTATTTTTAAACTGGTGACATGTACAGTGACAACTTCATGATTCCACCAAGAATGCTTCTGCATCAAAGCCCACACTTTTCCTTTTCACTATTAACAACTTACTGTGGCATTATTTTATGAAGCAGTGCAAAGTTGTTTTATAAATCCATTATATTTTATATCAGAGTCAATAAAAATTTTGATAAACTGCTCTTTACAGAAAGTTAATACATTGCTACATGAGTCTTTAAATATGATTCATCTGGGAGTGAAAGAATTAAGAGTTACATCAAAACAGACATTCCTTAATAAGAAAAATATATAACATATAATAAATTACATATTATAAAAGCTACTATAACTAGAACAAAAATAGGTAATACTGAGTCTAGGAATAATATGATAGATAATGCTTCAGAGCACTGTTACCACTCGATATTCTAATATATGAGGAAGATGTTGCTTTTACAAAGGCATGGAAAATCTCTTAGATCATTTCAGGACATGTGTCTCCACAAATAAGAAGGAACCATGAAAGTGTTATTAGCAGATCTATCTATTCAAAAGAATGAGTCTGCAGTTATTAACTGAGAATCCTGAAAAGCAGAATCTTTCATAAGTAAAGCCACTTTAAACCTTCAATGGTTTTAAATGGACCAATAAGTATAATTTTTGAAGTCTCATAAACAAAACCTGATTTGATTACTTTAAAGAAACATAGTTTTCTCTTGCAAAGAAAGTCAGCAAAGATAGACTTTCCATATAAGCAAATAATACTAGATGTTCATAGAATACAAGCAAATCTTGAATCCTTCCTATTATTATGTTTGCAGCTTAACTTGAACTTCATCGTCACACAGTACACACACAGTTCTTTTTTCACTTCTCTTTTTTTCTTTTTCCTTGTTTCCAATGGGCTTATGTGAAGTTTTGTTTTGTTTTTTTTTTTTCTGAATCCCAAAGTTATCTACATCACTAGGCTAAAGTCATGTAACTACAACTATTAACTATTGTTCAACTGGACAGGTATTAGTCTCTTCATTGAAAGATTGTAAATATTCACCCCCCTGTGGGTATGAGCAAATGTGAAAAGCAAACAGAAGTTTAACTCTGGTACTACTTTGAAGCATCACAGTGCTGAGCATAAATTTTCTCGGTCTTTACCCTGAGTTGTAAACTAAATGCATTTCAGTAACCACTGAAAAGCAGATCCACTTTTCCATCAGAAAGAGGTCCACCAATACTGCAAAGAGGCTTGACCATATAGTCTTTTAATCTCTAATAATTAAAAAAAACTATAGAAGATCAGTAAAATATCAATATTGAGGTTGTCCAAGCAGGACTCTGTCAATGATGGGAGTGATAAAGAAAAATGAAAAAAAGAGCAAAACACATGGGAAAAGACATAGGAAGAGAAAGATACAGGATTATTACTTACTTTAATATTTCAAAGCAATTGATAGTCTTCTTTTTATGTTTATGTATTTTCTTAATCTAGAGAATCAGACTTAATTGTATCATTTTGCTTAGGGGTTAATATAACACTATAGAGAAATATTAAATGTGTGAACTAGTCATGTACAGATATGAGAGTTGGACCATAAAGAAGGCTGAGTGCTGAAGAATTGATGCTTTCAAATTGTTGTGTTGGAGAAGACTCTTGAGAGTCCCTTGGACTGCAAGGAGATCAAATCAGTCCATCCTAAAGAAGTCAACCTTGAATATTCACTGAAAGGACTGATGCTGAAGCTGAAGCTCCAATGCTTTGGCCACCTGATGCAAGGGACTGACTCATTGGAAAAGACCCTGATGCTGGGAAAGATTGAAAGCAAAAATAGGAGAGGGCAGCAGAGGATGAGATGGTTATAGAATCAGTGACTTCGTGGACATGAATTTGAGCAAACTCCAGGAGATAATAATTTGTAGTAACAGTCCATGAGGCCACAAATAGCAGGACTCAACTTAGCGACTGAACATCAACTATCATTTCAAGTGATGGAGTCAGACAATTGGATCTGGATCTTAATGATTCAAAGAAAATATTTGTCCAATTATATTTACTTGTAACTTGCAGTGTACTAAATGGTCCATTAATAATTATATTTACATTTTGGCAGGAGAAAAGCAAACATCACAAATATAATTCCTTTGGAATCTTACTAGGCAGTTGTATTATCAAACAGCCTCTGGTATTTCCCAACCACTAGTTCTTACCAGTTCTATATATCCAAGCCACCTGTTAGTCTAAGAGCCAAGAAATTTATTATAAGGATCAAAGCTCAGAAATAATTATAGGAATTTTTGCATGTATAGGAATACAAAAATATCCACAATCAGAAAGGTAAAATCCATAATGTCAGGCACCCAATCTAAAATCACCAGACATGCACAGAAGCAAGACAGTAAAAGAAACTATTCAAAATTAAAAACAGAGAAATAATCAAATAAAAAATTAAAGGGAGTTTGTAAGACAACTTTAATAATCCTAATAAACATAGAATTAGAATCCTTGAAGGATGGAACAGAAAAAAATTGAAAAAATAATGGTCAAAGTTTTTGCAAATTGATGAACACTATAAATCCATAGAAGCAAGAAGTTCACCAAACCCAAAAGAAATCTATACCAAAGTACATTACAATTAAATTGCTCAAAGCCAATAATAATAAACAGAAAATGTTAAAAGCAACCAGAAGAGGGGAAATCACACTACTTTCAAAGGAAAAAAAAAAAAAAAAACCAAGAACTTAAAGTGTTTTGTTGTCATTAAAGAAATGTAAGTGATAAAAAAGAGTAGATAACATCTTTTCAGTACAGAAAGAAAATCCTGTCTACCTAGAATTTTATCTCCAGTGAAAATATCTTTCGTCAAAGTAGACACTTTTGAGACATAAAAAGCAGAAATAATTTATCACCACTAGATCAATACCACCAGACATGATGAACAAAGCCCTTGAACAGAAGGAAAATAGCAGTGTGAAACTGTCGTTTGACATATGACATATGGTTTGACCACCTGACATGCTAAGTAAATAAGATTTTCTACTAACTTAAATTTAATTAATATTGACCTTATTACTTAGTATTAAGTCCAACAAATATAAGATAGATAATACCTTATGACCGAGTAGGTTTTATCCCAAGAATGCCATCATATTAACAAACTAAAAATGAAAATATTATAAGGCGATCTCAATAAAAGTGGCTAAATATTTGACAAATTGCAAAGCCTTCCAGATAAAATTCCAGCAATAGAATTAAACTTTCTAAGTCTAATGAATGGCATCTATAAAACAAACAAACAGAAACTCTGTAGATAACAATATACTTAATGGTAAAAAACTGAAACTTTTCTCTGTGATCAGGAACAAGGTAAAATCATCCATTCTGAACATATCTCTACAAAATCATCCTGACTGTAACAAATGAAGTAAAACTGTACTGATTTAAAGGTGACTTGACATTTTAAGTAGAAAATATACAATAGTGGGAATATACTAAAAAACTACTATAACTAATAGGTCATTTGATAGGTTTAAAATAAGAACACAGAACCAACATACAAAAAGCAATAATAGCATCAAAGAATATAAAGAAATCAACATTTAAAATATCATTTTAACAGCATGAAACAGTATAAAATATTTAAGATAAATCTGACAACAATTACAAGAGCTGTCTGATTATACTCACAGTACACTGTTAAGACAAATTAAAGAGACTGAATAAATGATGAGACACACCGTATTCATGGAACAGAAGATTCAATGTATATGATGCCAATTCTCTCATAATTTATCTAAACTTTCAACACAATCCCAACTGAAATCCCATCGGGTATTTTTTTTATATAGAAATTAAAGTAAATTTTAAAATTTATATTGAAATAGAAAGAACCTCTACAACAGCTAAAAATAATGTGAAGAGTAAAGTTGGAGGCAAAAAGTATCTGACTTTGAGATTTATTCTAAAATTGTAGGAATTAAGACAGTGTGGTATCAGCATAAATATAGATGAAGAGATAATGGAGCAGAATAAATAGTCACACTTCCTAGGTTGGTCTGTAAAAAGTTAAAAGATTAACATTACCAAGTGTTGGTGAAAATTTGTAGAAAACTGAAGCTTTGGTACACTGGTAACTGGAATGTACAACAAGACAGTCTCTTTTGCACACTTGTGTTAAACTTGCTCTTCTATTTTGAGTAGACCATAATGAATGAATTACCCAGAGGTGATGTACCATGAGAGATATATTTTTTAATTTGTTCAACCAGAAATTTATCTCCTAGAGGCAAAACAGAAGTTGCCCATATGGAGATTCCTCCAGTTGCTTCTTGGCCATCGCAATCCCCAGAGCATGATCTAGATGGCTATCATTCTTTCTGAGGGTCCACTGTTCACTTTTGCCAGTCATGACAACGCAGTTTTTATCTCTAGCTATGGGGCTCCAGCTATTCGTACACCAAAATTCAGCATCGTGTTTGCAGCAAGTTCATGGTTTCAGTTACTCCCAGCCAGGTGTTGGACACAGCAGAGATGCCACCTCAGATCCATTTCTGGAGACATGCACAGAAAGAACAGTATTTTTCTCAGGAGCAACACTGGCTTGAGAAGTCCCCTGATAATCTTGTCTGGTGATTCAGCAGGCAAAGAATCCACCTATAATGCAGAAGACCTGGGCTCAAACCCTGGGTCCATAAGACCTCCTGGAGAAAGGAATGGCTACACAAACTCAAGTATTCTTGCCTGGAAAGTCCCATGGACAGAGGAAGCTGGCGGGCTGCAGAAGTCACAGAGTCAGCACGACTGAGTGACTACGCACACACACACCATCTTGTCTAATTTTTTGAGAAGTACACTGCAGACTAAGATGCTTTCCCGTCACCTTCCTTCACTTGAGATCACACCTGCGTCATGCTCTGACTGCACTTCTGTCCTGGCTTCATACAAATTTTTGCTCACAAGTTGTTCCCCTAATGAATGTCTTGTATGTTTAATCTTATTTGGCATCTGCTTCTCCTACAATCTGGACTAACACAATGACTAAAGGTGTATATACTTTGTGTCAAATATAAGCCCTAGGACACTGGTTAAATATGTTTCAGAATTCATTATTCAATTTATGAATTCAATAAACCAGTTCAGTCTGAAGCTGGTATCCAAGAAATGGACTGCCGCAATTTATACTTTGCCTCTTTTCCCTTTATTCTGTGGGCAATAGTGAAACATTGAGAGCTTTTTATGGTTTTGTTTTTTATTGTGTTTTAGCAGAATGGTAACATTATAGAAGGGATCTACATGAAAATAAAAGAACATAAAGACTATGATGCTTTTCTAGAGAGAACATACAGCTGCTGTCAGTATAGGGAGTAGGAGGTATTTATAGCTTTAAGAGATGTTGTAAAGATAGTCAGCAGGACTTGGCAACTAGGTATCTATGCAGAATGAGATTTCATGTCAATTTTTGTGTGAAAGTATGTTAAACATAGAGTACATCCATTTCTTATGTTCTCAAATTGAGTATATTGAACAAAATTTGCAATTTCCTTGGTTGGAAATGCAAACTATTTAACTGATAATTTAAAGAGCTCTGATCTTTTAAATTACTTTGCCAAAAACGGTCCATCTAGTCAAAGCTATGGTTTTTCCAGTAGTCATGTATGGATGTGAGAGTTAGACTATAAAGAAAACTGAATACCAAAGAACTGATGCACTTGAACTGTGGTGTTGGAGAAGACTCTTAAGAGTCCCTTTAACAGCAAGGAGATCCAACCAGTCCATCCCAAAGGAAATCAACCCTGAATATTCATTGGAAGGGCTGATGCTGAAGCTGAAGCTCCAATACTTTGGCTACCTGTTGTAAAGAACTGACTCATTTGAAAAGACCCTGATGCTGGGAAAGATTGAAGGCGGGAGGAGAAGGAGAGGACAAAGAATGAGATGGCTGGATGGCATCACTGACTCAATGGACATGGGTTTGGGTGAACTCCGGGAGTTGGTGATGGACAGGGAGGCCTGGCGTGCTGCAGTCCATGGGGTTGCAAAGAATCAGACACAACCAAGCAACTGAACTGAATCTGATCTTTTAAAATTTTGTACCTTTGTATAATGTATTGAGGTTTTTTTTCTTTCTCTTATTTTCAGCTACATCATACTCGAAGTAGATAATTACAGACTACAAGCAAAATAAAGGACAATAATTTATAACAAGGAAAAATGAAAACATATCCATGCCAAGAAAAGTGTACATTAGTTATCACAATAGTATTGCTCATAATAGCCAAAAAGTGGAAATGATTTCAATGTCGATCAACTATTAAAGAGACAAATGTGGCATATCAATATAATTGAATACTTTTTAGAAATAAAAAAGGAATAAAGTAAGCATGAATGAATCTTAAAAATTTTATGCTAACTCTCATCACATCTTTTATGATTTCATTAATGTGAAATGTCTAGAATAGGCAAATATATAGACAGAAAGTAGGCTAGTGATTGCCAAGAACTGGGGGGCAGGGAATGGTAGAGTAGGATGGACATGGGGAGAGAGTAACTGTTACTAGGTGCAGCGTGGTTTTAGGAAGTAATCATAATTTATTGTAGTGATGGTTACATCTATCTGAATATACTAACACCATCAAATTGTATACTTTAAATTGATGAATTATTTGCTCTTTGGATTATGTCTCCATAAAGCTTTAAGGAAAAATGTAGTCACTAGGATTTTGAAAACAAATCCCTCAAGATTAGAACTCTACAGTTAAAGGACTCTATGAATGTCCCCTTTACAGAGTATTACATAAATTAATATAGTATACATGTGTAAAGCATGTTTATCAGCTTCACTTAAGTCCAATCTAATAGTAAGTAAGATTTCACTTCATATCAGTACACCTCTCCTTGAAGTTGATCTCCATGTTGTGAGACGAATCCATCCCATAGATTATTTTCTTATCAGCCATCCAGGAAGCCTGGTTCCCAATTCCTCTACTTTTAATGCTTATTATAAAACTCAGTCAAGGAGACAAAATAAAACCCCTGACTTAACTTTTCTTAATTCCCTAAGTATTTTTAGTCTTCAATTGGAAAATACTCATCGCAACCATTCTTTCATGTCTATGGAGAACTAGACTGACTCATTATAAGATGACTTATTGTAGTAAGTAATCTACCTAGGGAAGAAATAATGTCTTAATCTGAGCTCAGTGTTGATCTAAGTAATAGAGGCAAAACCTAGAAAAATATGTTATATTTCCAATTATCTGGTTATTGAAACTTTTGTATAAATACCAATTTTATTAAAAATCACAATATTCTTAATAAATAAATTAAATACATTTTATTCAGCAATCTTTAGGTGGTTTAAATTTTCATTGCACATGTTTTCATCTAAGAACCAGAGAACTTTTCTGCATGGGGTTAAGTTTTAAAATAATTAATTTAGTTCACAGGGTTTTTTCTATAAAATAATTTTACTAAAGACAGCATTGTAAAATCTCAATGTGAAGCTATAAAACATAATAAAGTTTAATTTGAAAAGCTAACAAAGTCCATGGAGACTCAACCAGATTTCATGACAATTTATTGCAGTTACTGTTAATAGTGCCAAGATGTAGAAATATTGTTTCAAATAAACTTTCCTCAATTTTTGTTCTGCAACGTCTAGAATCACAATAGGCTAGCTATCACAGAATGAAGGGGATAAATACTAAGTGTGGTAGAAAGACCCAGAGGAAAATGTAAGACAAAGAGAAGGAGATTTACAACATGCATATATTTTCCCTTCTTTTTTTAGCTTAATATATTGAGGTATCTTTGATATATAAAAACTATATATATTCATGCTATATATCTTGAAGTTTTGCTTTATGTATACATTGTGAAAAGGGCATCACAATCAAGCTAAATAACTTACCCATTCCCAGGTCTCTCAGTAGTAAAGAATCTGTGTGCCATTGTTAGGAGACTCAGGAGATGCAAGTTTGATCCCTGAGTCGAGAAGATCCCTTGGAGGAGAAAATGGCAATCCCCTCCTTTATCCTTGCCTGGGAAATCTCGTAGACAGAGGAGCCTGGTGAGCTGCAATCCATGGGTCTCAAAGAGCTGGACGCAACTGAGTGACTGAGCATGCACACATAATTCTACATAATTACCACTGTGTGTGTGTGTGTGTGTGTGTGTGTGTGTGCTGAAGAGATTTAAGACATATTCTCTTAGCAAATTTCAAGTATACAATATATATTAACTATCATAACTATGTTGCATGTTAGATCTCCAAAACTCATTTAACTTGCCCGACTGAAGCTTTGTAGCTCTTGACCACTATCTTCTCCTTTTCCTTCACCTACCCTCCACCCATGGCAACCACCATTTTATTCTTCGCTTCTGTGGTTTGATTGACCAAGATCCCACATATAAATGATATGCAGCATTTGTCTTTCTGTGTCCAGCTTATTTCTCTTAGCACAGTGTGCTCCAGACCCATCCATATTGTCGCAAACCACAGGGTTTCCTCCTTTCTAAAGGCTGGATAATGTCCTATTGCATGGACGCACCTTGTTTGCATCACTCATCCACCCACTGGCATTCAGGTTGTTTCTGTATCTTGGCTATTGTGGATAATGCTACAACAAACATGTGGGTATAGATATCTCTTCAGGATTCAGATTCAATATCCTTTGGATATGTACGCAGAAGTGGAAATGCTGGGTCATATGGGAGTTCTGTTTTTATGTTTTTGCAGGACTGCCATACTGTTTTCTGAAATGGCTATACGAGTTTACATTCCCATCAACAGTGTACAAGAATTCCCTTGTATCTTCACCAACACGTTTATCTTTTTTATAATAGCTATCCTAGCATGTGTGAGGTGATAACCTCATTGGATTTGGATGCTTTTGATAATCTTTGATTTCAAAATATATTACAAATCAGCATTTGTCTTTCTGGGTCTAGCTTTTCTCACTTAGCATAGTGTGCTCCAGATTCATCCATATTGTCACAAATGGCAGGATTTCCTTCTTTTTAAAGGGTGAATAATGTTCTAATCAGTCACTCACTCATGTCCAACTCTTTGTGACCCCATGGACTATAATTCTCCAGGCCAGAACACTGGAGTTGGTAGCCTTTCCCTTCTCCAGGTGATTTTCCCAACCCAGGGATTGAACCCAGGTGTCTTGCATTGCAAGTGATTATTTACCAGCTGAGCCACAAGGGAAGCCCATATTGCAAATCAATAGTAATCAAAACAGTATAGTGCAGACATAAAAACAGACATATAGACCAATGGGATAGAATAGAAAGCACAGAAATAAATTCACATATGGTTAATAGCTATTTAAATAAATAGTGTTGGCAAAACTGGATATACACACACAGAAGAATGAAAGTACCCTACCCTTATTTCACACCATATATAAAATCAACTCAAAATGAGCTACAGACTTAAATATAAGACCTGAAGCTGTAAAACTACTATAGTAAACCATACGGAAAAATCTTCTTGACATTAGTCTTGCCAATGATTTTTGGTCATAATACCAAAAACACAGACAGCAACAGCAAAAACAGACAAATGGGATTGCATCAAACCAAACAGCTTCTGCACAGAAAAAGAAGCAGTCAATAGTGTGCCGACAACCTATGAAAACAGAGAAAATATTTGCAAGCCATACATCTGATAAAGGGTTAAGATCCAAAATATTAATATATAAGGAAATCATGTAATTTAATAGAAAAAAAGCAAAAACTAATGGAAAAATGGGCAAAAGACCTGAATAGACATTTCTCGAAAGAAGGTATTTCCAACAGATGAACTACAGATAAGCAAAAAATGGTGCTCAACGCCTACCTGCCCTTGACCAGTTCCTGGAATCTATCTGCAGCTGTATTCACACAGCAAAGTGAAAGCATATATACCAGATGTTCACAGCAATCACTGCTTGTAATGGTGAAAAGTTGGGATCATACAGAATATTGACACGGGTCCAGATTCTATTCATTGATGAATCTTGTATGAACACTTTCAATAATATATTGAGTCATGGAACTGTTTTGGTGTGTGCCTGCCTGAAAACAGTTTCAAGAGATTGTTTACAAAGATGCAGACAACACACCTATCTCAAGCACCTGCTGTGTCCTATGCAAATTTGAGAGGCATTTGTCAAAAGTCAAATCGGTGCCAGGTGCTGTTAGAGGAACCATCACCGAATCTTACTGTGTCAATTACCTAAAAAGATGTTTCTAAAACAGTCAAGTGGGTCTCAGGGAAGAATCAAAAAAAAAAAAAAAAGGTTTTTAAGTCCAGAAGACCAAATTTCCAGATAAACATAGGTTGCTAATGATGAATGAAGGAACAAGGCAGTGTAACTGACAATAAACCTGATTTCTTCCATTTCTCATTTGGTGCAAACCAACCATCAAACACACCCCGCTCTACCTCCAGGGTTTATACTTATCTGCTTATACTCTCCTTCTTTTAGCAATGTCCTTCTATACCCGGTTATACTTGCAGGCACTCGATGAACCAGGCTTCCCCAATCCTTCCTTTCTAGTGAGGATTTAGCAAGTGTTAAGGGCACTAATTTTGGCTATTGTTGTAATACATAAATAATTGCTGTTTAGTCACTAAGTCATGTATGAATCTCCTGTGACCCCAGGACGCAGGAGCCTACTAGGCTTCTCTGTCCATAGAATTTCCCAGGCAAGAATAATAGAGTGTGTATACATAAAATTATTTGAATAAGCAAAAAATATACAGAAAAAACTTTAAAAGATATCACCTGTATTTTCGTGTAAATGATGAGGCTATTTCTGTATCAATAAATAGATCTCTATATCCTCTCTCTTGATGAGTTTCATAATAGCCTATTGTATAGACATAAGAATGCACCGAAATTGATTTAACTATAGTGATATTATTAGATACTAAAAAAGCAACGGTGCAATAAAAATCCCTATACACATGTCTGAGTACACACTTTGATTTTACTACTTTCTTACATCAAATGCTTAGATATGTATTATTGACTCACTTGTCCTATAGTATTTCTGTAGCAAATGTCTACAGATAAAAATGCAATCCACTTTTACATGCATCAGCCAGATACATTATTTTCCTTAATAGGCTCAGAGATAGTGGGTAGCACAACTATTTTTAAATCTTGGAAAATTATAGCGAAACATATTATTTTATCATTTGAATAGTTTCCATTATTTTTCTATTTTCTAAACTTTGATATATCTTTTTTTAAATTATGTAGACACATCTATCCTTGGATGGTTTCCTAGAATTTTTTGAAAAATTCTCTGGTGATAGAGTGTATTTGTTTGTTGTCACATTTTAAATATCTTTTATGTTATTGGGCTATTCAGTTTAAAAAACATTTTTTGTATGTGATTTTTAGCCACCATTTTATAAGAGTGAGCTTTTGTATTTCTTTTATCATAAATAAATTTTTCAATGATTTATCTTTCAAAAAATGTATTATTATCTCAATTGGGAAATGGTTCATTTTCTACTAGTAGCTAGTGCCCTTAGATCTGCATGAGTGGGTGTGTACAGGTGTCTTTGTGTGTTCTCTTGGTGGCATAGTTTATTTATCCTAATCTTCCCATTAATAATAAAAGCACTCAATTATATCAGTATTCTGCCTTATACATCTTAGAATAAATACCATGAGTTTTTAGGTGTATTATTGGCATTATCATAACAGCTTTGCTCCCCTCTTTGGCAAAACTTTTAGGTGTGCTTATTTTAAATTTCCAGGTATTTGGGAAATTTTGTTGGTTTCTTTGGATAAGGATAATTGGAATGTGGTTAATGTTACTAATTTAAAATCATCTTCTAGTAGTCAAATAGTGTATTCTCTAAAACATCTGCTTCAAGGACTCTGATATTTTCCTTAAGTCACATTGCTCAAATTTTGAAATATTCCATAAGCATTTCAAAGCAAACTACAGACTTTGTATAAAGAAAATAGAGTTTTATATACAAATATATTAACTTAATCCATGTAATGAATTGTAATTGTATAATATCTGTCAAAGATAAATTAATACATTACTGTCAGTTTATATAATTGGCTTTTATAATTTATTGTGAAGTTCATCTTATTTTTCTAATTACTTTGCCTTGTGACCATATTCAAAACTTCTTTGCTCATTGAAGGTAGTTATCATTATGAATTACAAGAATACTGGAGTGGGTAGCCTTTCTCTTCTCCAGGGGATCTTCCCAACCCAGGGATCAAACCCAGGTCTCCCACACTGCAAGCGGATTCTTTACCATCAGAGCCACAAGGGAAGCCCAAGAATACTGGAGTGGGTAGTCTTTCCCTTCTTCAGCAGATCTTCCTGACCCAGGAATTGAACCGGGGTGTCCTGCATTGCAGGCAGTTTCTTTACCAACTGAGATATCAGGGAAGCCCATTATGAATTACATCCCTGGTTAATTACAAAATGCTTACTTGTGCTAATGTTTTTGCCTTAAAACTTCTCTCATGATATCAATAGTGTAAATTATACTGAATAGTGACAGTAACACTAACTCTGGAAGCAAACTCTGCTGTTACTTAGACTAGATATCAAGGACAAGTTAATATATAAATGGGCCTCAGTTTCTTTAGCTGTAAAGTGGGGACAATAGCAGTACAATCTCCATAATGTATCTCTGAGGGTTTAGAACTCTGTAAGTATGAGCTACAGCATAATTTTCTATTTCCATTTTCCTGAATAGGTCTTTTTACTTTTACATTTTTTCCCACCTCACTTTAAGTCTATTTCATATAATCAACATCTACCAGTTTTGTTTTTTGTTTTTTGAGGAGAATCAGCTTGCATGAAGGGGGCAACTCCTTTACTAGATCCCTTCTGTGTTATGCGCTGGGGTTTGGAAGATCTGGAATTCAGTCTTTCAGATCTTAAACCTTATCACCTTTGGGAAAGTCATTTAACCTCTTTGAATCTCAGTATTCTTATCTGTAAAACAGGAATAAAACGCTCTACAAAATTTTTGGTGGTGCTCAAGTGAGATAATACACAGGAAATTCCTTTAGAAACTAAAATGGTGTTACACCACTGTAAATTGCAATTGTCACTGCAGATTCACAAACCTCTCAGAATCTCTTGCAAAACACTTAATCTTTTGAAGATAGCTTGAAAATTCAGAATATCTTGGATTTTACAAAAGCGATTCGGTACATGTGCAAATTATTAGATTCAGTGAGATCTGGATAAACAAGTCAACACAATACATTAGTACTTCTACAGCAAAATAGGCAAATATTCCCACTCAGAGGGATAAACAAAAACCATGTATAATGTAATGACCGTTTAGACAGATTTTACTCTTAACTGAGAAACGAATTTTTTTCATCTCAATAACTTTTTGGATTTTACCATCAGAAATGAGATATTGTTGACCTGTATTTCCATGATTTCAAAAGTAAATCCCATTTGCTTTGGGGAGAAGTTCATGACGATTCCCTAGTGGCTCAGACTGTAAAGAATCTGCCTGCATTGCAGGAGACCTGGGTTCGATCTTTGGTTTGGGAAGATCCCCCGGAGAAGGGAATGGCTACCCACTCCAGTGTTCTTGCCTGGAGAATTCCATAGACTGTATAGTGCATGGAGTCATAAAGAGCTGGTCACGACTGAGCGACTAACACTTTCACTTCACGCAGATTCCACTTTTTAAAAACATGTATTAAGTGACTTGATGTGAGTGTTGTGTAAAACAATGGAAGGGAACTGAAACAGCAAAAAAAAAAAAAGATGATTGGACTTTATCCAAATTTAAAACTTTTCTATATCAAAAGATATAGATACTGACTTTGTTACTGTTCTCTGTCCAGTGTGGTGTGTACTCATTAAGCAGATGTTTAGAAAGATTTTTGGACCCTTCTAAATTTTGAATCCAAGCAAGTTCAGTTCTCCTGAGTTGTGTATTATCTCCTAATTCTAATACTTGGTTTCTGGCTTTCTGACATTTCTAGCTGTTAAACTTAACTTTAAAATATAAATTCTAAGATACCTGCTGTTAACTTTAAAATATAATTTCTAAGATACCTGCTATTAAGAATTCTTTCTTTTGATGGTCTTAGCTCTCAACAGTTTCTCTTTCTTCACTGGATCTATAACTTTTAGAAAGCATGCAAAACTCCCAGGATTACTATGCTTGTCCATTATTTCAGCTGGTTTATAAAACTCCCTTCACGTTGAAACTCCCTTCCCCTTGCTTAGTGTCCAGGGTAGATTTGGTGTAGGTAAGCAGTACAAACTCAGACAGTAAAGAATCTGCCTGAAATGCGGGAGACCTGGGTTCAATCCCTGGGTCAGGAAGATCCCCTGGAGAAGGAAATGGCAACCCACTCCAGTATTCTTGCCTGGGAAATCCCACGGACAGAGGAGCCTGGTGGGCTACAGTCCATGGGGTCCCAAGGAGTGGAACACGACTGAACTCCTTTCACCTTCACTTTCAAGCAGTAGAAACAAGTGTCCAACATGTAAGGGCTCAAGAGTCTTGTGGTTGGAGCTCAGATCATGAGTCAGTGCTCAGGCTGGTATGATGACAGAAATGTGAATTTTCTACCTTTTCTCAGATAATACCTTCTCCAAAAAATGCCAGGTCAAACCTGGTCAATATCTAGGTCAGGTCCCTGCCCCTCCCCGCCCCACCCCAGTTCTAGTTACTTTAAAATCAGTAAAAGTCTTAATGATTCTAGCATTAGGTTTTCTATGTATTAGTTCAGCTTTCAACATAGTTAGAATTTTCACATTAATGTAATTTCACCATCCTCATAATGATGAACTATGTAGAAACCATGTTTTAGAATTTAGGCTAGCTCTATCTTAGCCTGAAAAATGAAGGGGAAAAATCTTACTTTTTGATATCATTTTAAAATTTTAAATTAAATTTGAACAATGCATAATTTCACAGTACATATTTGGAAAATTAAATGGTTAAGAGAATATGCTTCAAATTTTAAGGGCATTGAGTGAATTTTACCTTTATGAATTAATTTTCAGATTAATATATGGTATGTGACATTGAGCAAGTTTTTTATCCTCATTTTTATTACTGTTCCTGTATTCAGTAATAATGCCACTTCAGCTATTGGCAATTAGAGTTTTAAAAATTTTATAAATACAGAAAAAATGAAAACAGAAATTCTCATAAATTATTTTTAAGAGGTTATTATTCCAGTATCAGAGAGATCAAGAAGCAGTTTGATGAGAGAGATGCTGTCTAAGGCAGGTCCTTCTGAAACTCTTGGTGTCTTCAATGTTGCAAGTTTACTCAAGAAATCATCACTTTTAGAAAAAACTATCACGAGAATATTAAATGACTGTTGAGCACCCGTATTGATTTGATATCATTTGACTTTCTGGAACCCAGAACCTTGTATCACCTTACCTTTTGGGTTGGCCTAAAAGTTCATTTGGGCTTTTCTGAAAGGTGTTACAAAAAGCACCCAAAAGAATTTTTCGGCCAACCTATGTTCTACTGGAAAGATGAGGAGAAGAAACAGGGGGTGAGAAATGGAAATGTGTCAAGAAGATCCCACATTCTGAGCAGTAGTCTTTACTACATGTGGAGTAGAAGACCACATAATACCATGTTAGAAAAAATCCTAAAGAATCTTCTCTTGAGAGCACATTCTTGAAGATTCATCAGTTTATGTTAATTTACTGAAACCTGCATGAAAGAACATAAAAACTGTGGAAAAGTTGTGTGTTTAACTGGTCAAGTCATCATAGAACAAGTTAATGGTAATATCTCCACAGTGCCTCAAGTCCTAGGATTCAAAAACTCCATGTATAAACTAAGCATAAGAAATTTTACTAATATTCAGTAAAATTTCAGTTCCAAGTTTAAACATCTGTCTTAACTCATCTCCAGTTTCTTTTTTTTTTTTTTTCATTTATTTTTATTAGTTGGAGGCTAATTACTTTACAATATTGTAGTGGGTTTTGTCACACATTGACATGAATCAACCATGGAGTTACATGTATTCCCCATCCCGATCCCCCCTCCCACCTCCCTCTCCATCCCATCCCTCTGGGTCTTCCCAGCGCACCAGGCCTGAGCACTTGTCTCATGCATCCCACCTGGGCTGGTGATCGAGATGGGTGAAACTGGAGCCCATTATACAGAGTGAAGTAAGCCAGAAAGATAAAGATCATCTCCAGTTTCTTAAAGGAATGCATGCAAGATCAGTCACTCAGTCACTATGGGCTGTAGCCCGCCAGGCCTCTCTGTCCATGGCATTCTTCTAGCAAAATACTGGAATGGGTTGCCATTAGGATCGAACCTGTGTCTCCTGCATTGGCTGGTGGATCCTTTACCACTGAGACGCCTTGGAAGATCTCTTAAAGGAATACAATAATTCTAAGACAAGCAAGTCACTCTGCATGTTTTTTTTAACAGTGTCTGTTCTTGATATCTTTTGATGTTCACATGAATTTTATGTTATCCATCTCCTTAAAATATCTATATAAGAAAAATAAATTGTCAAACGAGCAAACAGATGAATCCTGAGGCATTCATTTTGGACACAGACCTTTCATCACACCCTTCCAAAACACATTTTCACCTACATGCACACACTAGGTATTCATCAGCCTCATTTCTTGAAATGTTCTTGATAGTATTCATTCTATTTTAAACCACCTGTCAAAACAACCCTTTAATTAGGTTAAGCTGTCTGGCTTTGTGAAAAGGTTTACTGTACTCAGTTGTCCCAGCTATAAAATTAATAGTTCGACCAACTTCTAAGAAGACGGATTTTGTACTCGTGAAAGTCAAATTAAATCCACCTTTGCCAAATAGGGGGAAAAATTGGTGTGTCTGAAACTTTGAAAGCAGCACTTCATTTATTATAATCTTTCGAGTGCCAAAGTACAAATTAGGTGGACCTGCAGCTGCAAGGAAACCCAAGTTATAGCACGTTGCTCTCGTGACCCTTCCGAAGGCAACACACCTACAAGATAATGAACAGAGAGAATGACTGCCACAGCCAGCACTGCCAAATGTCCAGCCAAACGTGTAACAAGCAAGCGATCGTTCAGTAAGTTAATATTCCACTGACTCAAATATTACCTAAGCTGGTAACTGCACATCATTTCTAGACCACAATTCTGATCCTACTTTTTAGGACCAAGGCTCATTTTATTATTAAAATTCAAGAGGATAAAATTGGCTTTAAGAGTACTTTATAATTCTATTCAAGTCTTGTAAAACTGCTTTTGGACTCACATTCTTTCAGCTGAAGTAGCAAAGGAAATAATACTCAAGACCATTTAATTCTGAAGAGAGAGTGATGTGGAGTTTTGGTTTGGGATTTTGTTTTTCCCTAAACACATTACATAAATGAGTCTTTATTGACCTGGAGATAAAAATGATTCATGATTCAGATTACTATTAAAGGCGTGTAAAGTCTTAAGGTCCCTAAGGTGACGACTCAGAGTGGACAGTATAATTAACTAGGATAAAGGGTTCTGATATTTTTCCCAGAGTCAAAGGGAATCTGGAAAAGTTGAAAAAGCCATATGGTTTACTTTAAAACATAAGAGGGTAAGAATCAATTTAAGACAAAGACTTGTTGGTGATTTCTTTCCTTAATTCTGTATTTTCATTCAGTGTGTATAGCTTATTGAAACTTGTTTGATACTCATGGTCAACTATAATTATTAGTAGTTTTTGGAGTTTATGAGGAGTAAAGAAACCTGATTTCCTGTTTCTCCCCTTAGTAGTAGTAGATACAGGGTCATAGGGCAGTCCCTTGACTGAGAAGAGCTTTATTACCTCTCAAGACTACCTGCAAACATGCTTCAAGTATCCCATGTGTGAAATAGACAGCTAGTGGGAAGCTGCTCTGTGATGACCTGATGACATAAAGGGGTGGCGTGCGGTGGGGTTGGGAGGGAGGTCCAAGAGGGAGAGAAGATATGTGTGTATACATGGCTGATTTACACTATTATACAACAGAAATTAACACAACCATGTAAAGCAATTATACTCCAATTGAAAAAAAAGATAGTCCAAGGGCTCAAGGAAGAGATGATTCAATGTTTCTTCATATTCTCCCACAATAATCCTCAATCAAGATGAAAACAATATTTTTTAATGCTTTGCTTCCTATCTTGGAATAAAATTCACATATAACACTTTTTTTTTCCCTTAAAAGTCAGTCTAAAGCCCTATTACGTAGAAGAATAAAAATAAAATAATTTATACTGAAATATTTCATTTCAGTTTGCAAATGCTCAAACCGACTATACCAGGAGACATAAAGTCATCAATTATTTTACTAATTATAATAAACATGGGACTTCCCTGGTAGCTCAGAAGGTAATGAGTCTGCCTGCAATGCAGAAAACCTGGGTTTGATCCCTGGGTCAGGAAGATCCCCCGGAGAAAGGAAATGGCTACCCACTCCAGTATGCTTGCCTGGAGAATTCCATAGACAGAGGAGCCTGGTGGGCTACAGACCATGGGGTCACAAAGAGTCATACATGACTGAGCGGCTAACACTTTCACTTTTTCCTTTAGAATAAAAAGGGGAAAGATCATCAGAAGCAATTTTGTATAATTTTTACATAAAATAAAAGCAGAGATAAAGTTGGACATTAGAATAAAACTCAGTATGAGGAGAAGTAAATAATAGAGTTAGTTACCTGTGAGTGATAAAGATGTAAATGACTTTAATCAATACAGGTATACAGCACCAACAATTATCACAAACTGTTCAAATGGATAAAATGAGAACTCAAAATGTTTGCAGATGGTCTAGACCTCATTTATAGGAGTAGTTTGAAAATAATTCTTAATATTTCCTTTATCAAAATATTTTTATAATGTTTTCTGTGTGTCTGGCCTAGTTCTATGCTTTTTAAATGTATTAACTATTTTCTCATCATGTGAATTTCTTTAATAGATGGGAATCATTATTTTGCAGGAAACTAAGACACAGAGGCGTTAATAACTTACCCAGGATTCCGTAGCTAGTAAGCAGCAGAGCCAAGACGTGAAACTAGGTATATATTTTTAGTTTTTAAAACATTTCATTGACATATAGTCGATTTATAATTTTGTGTTAGTTTCAGGTGTATGCCCTGGAGAAGGAAATGGCAACCCACTCCAGCATTCTTGCCTGGAGAATCCCATGGACAGTGGAGCTTGGTGGGCTACAGTCCATGGAGTCACAAAGAGTCAGACATGACTGAGTGACTAACACTTTAGGTGTAGAGCACATTGGCTCAGTTTATATAAGTATGTATGCCAGTGTCTACACACTTGAGTGCCATGTGAATACAATTTGGGATAGGACAGAATCAGAGAATCACAAAATGTATCTCCTGTTTTAAGATCCTACCATATATTGAAGCATATAATTTTTTCTATTATGTAAAAAAGGCCTTGGAGTCCATATTGATTAATGTAAGACAGGAGACACTGGGACAAAGAATAGCAATAAAAACTCTATAGAGGCATAGTGATTCAAACCTCTAGGAACATCATGAATACATGTTTTCAGTACAGAAAACACAAAAATAAAAATTGATTCAATATGGTTGTTCAAAACTTGATTTTTCATTTTGCTGTGTTGTTCAGTTGCTTAGTCATGTCTGACTCTTTGTGACCCCATGGACTGCAGCACACCAGGCTTCCCTGTCCTTCACCATCTCCCAGAGCTTGCTCAAACTCATGTCCATTGAGTCGGTGATGCCATCCAACCATCTCATCCTCTGTCATCCCCTTCTCCTCCTGTCTTCAATCTTTCCCAGCACCAGGGTTTTTTACAATGTCAGCTCTTCTCATCACGTGGCCAAAGTATTGGAGCTTCAGCTTCAACGTGGTGCTATAGAAATACTCAAAACTAAAAAGTCAAGAACATGAATTAACTTTAGACAAACTCTATTAATAAAATGTAATGTCTTCACTACTTTTATCTCATGTCTCTACTACTTTTAATATTTTCACCTGGCTGTGAAAAAGAGTCTCCCATATCCCCTGTCAAAAATTTGCATCCAAAATCTGCAAATTGAGAACCAGATTTAAATTTCTTGAGAAGTGTGGCCACATAAATATTCAAAATGATGTACAATTCTTGGTAATGTTTAAAAAAGAACAATCTTCCTTTAATTTATATAACTTTTATTTCTTGGTTATTTGGTTTGTCAAAAAAACTGTTTGAATTTATATATAAATTGGGGTTTTAATCTACAGTTTAGGTATAA
Source organism: Cervus canadensis (assembly GCF_019320065.1). NCBI lineage: Eukaryota > Metazoa > Chordata > Mammalia > Artiodactyla > Cervidae > Cervus > Cervus canadensis. The sequence continues at coordinate 91,289,574 of NC_057391.1, read as the reverse complement.
ACAGGTTTTGGCTACACGAAGGCTATTTAACATCTCTGCTGAATACAAACTATACATTTTTGCAGCACACTCTTGATCATTGCGGGATATCTAACCTTCCTGGCCCCACTCACCAACTCTAGTTTAGGCACCTCCCCCAAGTGTTGTGATAACTAAAAATAACCGCCATAAATTTACAAAATGCACCCTAGAGGGTGGTAACTCCCCCACTGAGATCCATTGATTTAAGGTTTTGCATGCAGAGGTAGCTAAACCAAATTTCACAGCTTGAATAGTACAATTATGTAAACCAATAAATTCCTCTTTTTGGCAATATACATTAGACTGATGATGCACTATTTTAAAAAACAAAACTCATTTAAAAAAAATAAAGCATAAATGAGTTTGCATTTTTCTTCTGAGTTCTTTCCCACAATTATCATTCTACAAGAATGTGAGAACACTAGGAGCTATATATGGGCAATGTAGATTTTTTTCTTTCAATCTTACTACGAATGTATAGATTTCAATGAAAATGTTATATAGTATCTAACCTAGAAGTAATAGTTGAAAAGGCCATATGTATCAAGCAACCAGATACTATATTAATAAAATACTCTCAAGAAATTTATACTCTGGTATGCAACCAATACAAGTGTCTGATAAGAAATTTTATTTTCAAAGTCAAAAGATTTAAGAAACTCTGTTAGTAGACTTGGAAATGAGCATGCTAAGTCAAGGGTGGGTCAGTCCTTGGGAAACACTCTCTCTAATTCATATTGGCTATATAGGAACAATGTTCCTGGACAGAAGGACATGATTTTATTCATATTTTAAGAAAATGGCATAAACAACTCTCTAGTAAACTAAATATTTTAACCCCAGGGATGAAACTGATTTTAAGTTGTGATTTTTCATTAGAAGTATTTTTCAATATTTTGGAAAGTAAGACTTATTATAACAGATATCAATAGATAGGTGTACATGTATGAACATATTCATCATGTAGACAAACTTTTGTATTTTTATGTACACATGAATATGTATTAAAAAGAGAAAGAATAAGAACACAGGAATTGATTCTGGGTTACTTTCAAAGTCCCAAAACAGCTTACCAAATCGTGTTAATAGTTAGTATTTTATAACTATTCTTTGTGCTGTGAACTTTTCTAAGCACTTACATATATTAATTAATATACGCTTTACCATCTGAGCCACCAGGGAAATCCCAATAATAACAGACATTATTATACCAACATCACAATTTTATAGCTGAAAGTGGAGTGAAAGTTGCTCAGTCCTATCCAAATCTTTGCAAACCCATGGACTATACAGTCCATGGAATTCTCCAGGCCAGAACCCTGGAGTGGGTAGCCTTTCCCTTCCCTAGGGAATCTTCCCAACGCAGAAATCGAACCAGGGTTTCCTGCACTGCAGATGGATTCTTTACCAACTGAGCTCTCAGGTAAGCCCATTTTAGAAGGCCATAGCTAGGGAAATTTTAATTAAGTTTCAGATGAATTAAGAGGCAAGATTCCAATCCAATCATTTTGGTCCCAGAGTGTTTCTTAAACATGATACCCCATGGCTTCTTTCTACTAGTCTATAAAACATCAGTATACAGAAGTTGTACACATGTAACAAAATAACTCATAAAGTATGTAATGTATGTTCAACTTGAAGACAAGTTACTTCCCAGATGGTGCTAGTGATAAAGAATCTACCTGCCAAAGCAGAAAACACAAGAGACATGGGTTCGATACCTGTGTTGGGAAGAAGATCTCCTGGAGTGGGAGTGGCAACACACTCCAGTCTTCCTCCCTGGAGAATCCCATGGACAGAGGAGCCTGGCAGACTCCTAGGGTCACAAAGAGTCAGACACTACTGAAGCCACTTAGCCTGCATTGCCTTATAGACCTTAATATACTAATGTGTATTTTTATTTTCTGGAACGCAAATCCCAAACTTCTTGGACTACTAAATTCCTTTTTCTTCCTGATTTTTAATTGAAGTGTTGTTGATTTACAATTTCGCATCAGTTTCAGGTATATAGCAAAGTGATTCACACACACACATATATTCTTTTTCAGATACTTTTCTGTTATAGGTTACTACAAGATATCAAATATATTCCCTTGTACTTTACAGTAAGTCCTTGTTGGTTATCTACTTTATATATTAGCAGTGTGTATCTATTAATCCCAAATTCCTAATTTATGCCTTCACTGTTATTCTTCAGAAACCATATGCTTGTTTTCTGTATCTTTGAGTCTATTTCTGTTCTGTATATAAGTTTACTTGCATTTTTAAAAAATTCTACATTTAAGCGATATATAATATTTGTCTTTCTCTGCCTTCATGTAGTTTGATAATATCTAGGTCCATTCATGTTGCTACAAATGACACTATTTCAGTCTTTTTTATGATTGAGCAATATTCCATTGCATATATATACTATATGTTCTTTACCCATTCATCTGTCAATAGACATGTAGGTTACTTCCATGTATTGGCTACTGTAAATAGTGTTGCTATGAACATTGGGGTGTACATATCTTTCCTAATTAGAGTTTTTGTTTTTTTCCAGATATATGTCCAAGAGTGGGATTGCTGGATCAAAAGGTAAATCTATTTTTAGTTTTTTAAGGAACTGCCATATTGTTCTCAATAGTGGCTGCACCAATCAAAATAAATCATTTTACCATAAACCATTTTGTAAAAAATAGTGTTGCATGAAACATGTTTTTAAAATACTACATGATACTGCTTTTAAATAATAATAATATTCAAGAACTATAATTCTATATTTCACTCAAAATTTTATCATCAATGTTTTAAGTTGTATTTTCAAATGTTTTATACCAATTTTTGAAAAATATTAATTTATTGAATTTAGACCCTCAGAATTTTGCTAATATATATTTTTAATTAAAAAGGTCTTCTAAGTATGAAATTTTAAGCAGATTTGCTAAATCTTTTTGAATATAAAAATAATCAAAGCCATACCCCATGATTCCAGCACCTTCTAATGACCCATGTGAAAAGTGGCATTTGTCTTTTTAAAGTATTTGATAATTCATTTAAGATAACTTTAATGGGGAATAAATGAATGGGTAAATTTTGCCTGTTTTTCTCTAAGAAGTATTGCCTTTGACCTTATAATAGACTCATATAAAGTTAATACATCCGAAAATGAGAAGTACCCTGAAATCTAGGAAAATCATAAAATTTAATGGTCTAGAATATATTTTGATGGATTTAGTTGTAGCAAAGAAAAAGAAAAAGATCCAGCAGTCCAGAAAAAGTGTGCTGTATTCTCCATTATAAAACATTTCTCATGTAAACTCCAAATATTTGTATGTCTTTCATATAAACTCGAAAAATGTTTAAAATTTCTCAACTTTACTTCTCTTTACAAACCTAAGCCTTAACTTTCAAAAGATAGCTAGCTTTTCTTCATAAGAAATTTTGAATTACTTATTTTTAAGTTCAATTGGAAATTTCAAATGACTTTCATTAAAAGGAACATACGTTATCTCTTTCACAAAAATTTACTAAGCCATTTTGATGGTTCTAAACTGGGATGGAAATGTGGAGGTACAGAATTTTTAGGCAAAGTCCTAATCCATGGAGTTTTCCATTTTGCTGATTATGTCATGGGCAAATAATTAAGAAATGCTTATTTGAACTACATTCAGATATGCCTATGTGATGCTCTTGACTCAAATCCTCACAAGTATACATGGTGAGCAGATGGTTTTCTGCTATTAAGAAGTGATGCTTTTCAATTTCCTATTAAAACATCTTATTCCTCATTCCTTACCACGTTGATTTCCATCTCTGTAACACAGAAAATGATGCAAAATAAAAGAGTTTCATTAAGGATAAACCACAAGAAATGACCAAATATCACATATGCAAAAATAAACTATTAGGTTCATTAATTTCTTTGAGGATACCTATAAATGCCTTTTTTTTACACATTGATTTTACCTCCTGTAGTGAAAAAGAAATCAAGTATTTTGAGCTGAGTTTCACAAATAACACCTAGAGTTTGGATGTAATGTAAAATGTTTTGAAGTAGAAAACAATAATACACTGCTAGGAGCTAACTTACCTTTTCCATAGATCAATGCAGTGTGTTAATATGTTGAATGTAACATTTAGGGTTTGAGGATGACAAAGAGCAAGAAAACCAGGGGAGCTGCTGAAAGGACTCGGTGTAAAAATCACTTCACCCTTGCCAACTAAAAATTGGCACTCACCATCTGCCTCTGCAAGGATAAGTCATTCACCAGTGTGGCCACTGACCTTCAACATACTCTAAAAGGAGCTCAGGATGGAAATCAGAACTAGTGGCAGAATAATAGGCTGTTAGATCGTTATTTTCAGGAGCCCAAATCTTTTTTTTTAAGAGCCCAAATTCTTGCATCTTCAGATATTTAGAAAATCACCAAAATCGTTAACAGTGACATCTGCTCTTCACAACTAGCTGTAAGCCTCGACCAAGATGCATGCTTGTCTGCATGTACCCCTCAATAAAATCACATATAATGCTGACCTTCCCCATGACCTCCTCTTTGGAGCCAATGCCTCAGGGCTCTCTGAGACGCTGACTCCTGGGTTGCAGTCCTCATCTTGCCCCAAATGAAACTTCATTCAGAACCCCCCCCCTTTTTTTTAACACCCTGTTTAAGCTAATTCTGGCAGAAAGGGAATCTGACATCGGCACTGGGAACAAAGAGGCAAAAATTCCTTTCTATCACGTCTTTTAAATCTTGGCTGAAACTCTGGGAAAATTCATCTTTTTTTCCTATGTTTCTTTTATACATGTGTATTTAATAAAGACTAATTAGTTCTCTCCTTCCAATGTGCTATAACCTGTTATTCTGTCATTTCTGTATCTAACTGTCACATTAATTGACTACCTTTCTCCCTGACAATGGGTTTATTTCCCACCCAGTTCTTCCTGGATGCTTGATAAATTATCAAAATTTCAATCATTCATGAATTGCTTTCAAAATTTTGCCATATCTACCTATCACTTTTTTTTTTAAACTTTACGTTTTAAACTCACTATTTTGTGTTTAAACAAAGTATTTTTCCAAGCTTCACATTTCACGTACTCGTTTGTGTGTGCAGACCCTAACGCGTGATCCGGGGGCAGGTAATTACTAAGTTCCTTCTCCCTGGTCACTGCGCCCTTGTTTTAGTGGACCAAGTTAATTCCATCTTTGTTGCCGTTCATTTGTTAAGTTGTGTCCAACTCTTTGTGACTGCATGGGCTCCAGCAGTTCCATAAATTAATTTAATTATTTCCACAAATTAATTTGATTAATTCCACAAATTAATCCAATGTGATTATATCAAGGGAAATTTGTTGAACTGATTGTAGACGCTATCTTTTTGAGCGGGTTGCTAAACTAGTTATCTTTAAGCCAGCTTTGTTAGTACCATGTCAATATCATTCCCAGTAAAAGCCTTCATAAGAAGGAAACCCACAAGTATACAAAAACAGCCACAAATCAGAAAATGTTTCCCGATGACTTCCTCTCAGCACCGGGGTCCAGTTTCACCTTAACCTCAAAGATCTGCTCTTGAACATTTCGACCACTTCAATCAATGCATTCCTGCTTCTCTGGCTTAAATAAAGTTGAAATGAGTTTGTCCCTTGCCACAAAAAGAGGTCAATCATATACCAGCACTGCGTTCCCCAGAGGCATTCTCTGTGATGACAATCTGAATCAGATCAGTCTGGGTTCTTTAAAACATGGGGATCTTTGCGTGCCCCCAGAAATCAGAATTTCTGGAACATGAGCTCAGGAATGGACATAATTTATCATTCTGATATCTGTTACTCACTGATCTGGGACCTGTTTGCTCCTTTCCATTTTCTTGACCCACTAAGCCCTCCAAAGCTACTTCCATGCCTCCTTCAAATTAATAACACAGTTATCTCAACTCCATCTTTCCAGTATTTTGAAAAGTAACTTGACCTTGAACATGTCTACCCCTGTACTATCGTACCCTTTTATTGAATCAGAGTTCAGGTCAGGGTCTGGATTGGCCTAGAAATTCCCCTCAGAAATCTTCCTTAAGTAAAGGACATTTATGTTTTGAAACTTTGTAAAAACTGAAATTTAAAGGGGACTTAGAGCAGTTATTTCTATCTGACACAGATTCTATAATGCACCCAAAGATGTACATTTAGGAATTCGGAGGGTATCTTGTAAACAAAGGCAGAGAAATTCTAACATTGTTGAAAGACAACTCAAGTTGACACAGAAAGATGCAACAAGAACAAATGGGATTTAAATCCATCGTAGGCTGTCTTGATGGACAGTGAAAGTGGGAGAAAAGTGAGTCTGGAGAGCTGTTTTGGGAAAGTGGATGTAATGAAAACAGAAATTGTCAGGCAACCTGGATAGTCAGGACTCAAACTTAACGATGGACGGTAATTCAGCAGTCACACGCCTGGTACCTTTTCCCCAGCTGTGTGTTCTCACCATAGACCTTTCGTTTTGATGGCGCCCTGGTGGTCTGCTTGTTGGAGGTCCTTTTTGTTTCCATTCAGAACACCTTTGACTTGCTCTCCATTTCCCTGGTCGGTCCATTCACCCTAATTATGACTATCTGATAAAGAGTGGAGGTGACACTTCCAAACCACTAGCCCAAGCGGTCTCATTAGGCAGAAAACCATGCCATTTGCCTAATTTAAATAAAAAGCTGCCTTTTACGACAGCAAACCCAAGCAGTCAGCCACAGAAATTTATTTCATCGAATCTATTTACTTCTCTTCAGTATTCAATGTGATCTTTTAAGGCCCTTGTAACCACAGTTAAATGGTCCTCTAGTTTTTCAAATGGAAGTCAGATTTAGAAGGTGTTGGAGTTTTGCAGACCTGCTAAATTTCTAGGCTTACACATTTCAAGAGTTAACCATGAAGTAGTTACGTATTAAATAACTACAGAGGATGTTGTGCTATTTAAAAACTTCTTCAAAAACACAGCAGGGAAAGCAGCTCGTGAATTTAATTCTGTGGCATCATTTTCGAAAGGACAGATTAATAATTGAGTGGTGCTGTCAAGAAAGATGGAATAGAGAATAGTTGTGGAGGTGTTCTAGGAAATGAACATTTACAGTTGATACTGGTGTAAAATGCTGAGACTGGATGTGCTTAAAAGTGAACACTGAATAGTCCAGATCCATGGAGTGAAGTTTGGACTCAGCTTCTCTCATCTTCTTCTTCAGATGTGGAGGGGATGAGGGGACATCAGTTGCTTCTCCATCCTGGACTGGACCTTGGCAATAAGGGACCAGATCATTTTTAATGCGGTGGTGGTGAGGTCAAGCCTTCCAACTAAGTCATCTGAATGCTTGAGTCGCTAAAATAGGGATTTCTCCCCTCTGATTTCATAGCAGGTTCTTCCAAGATGGAGAAAGCCATGGTTTAATGCTCCAAGTCACATATTTACTATGTTTCTTCAGAGATAAATCCTGATTGACTCTATGAATATACTGAACCTCAAATGAAGACCACACTTTTCTTATACTCATTTGATAATATACAGTACTAGGATTGTGACATAGCAACAGCCTTCTTTTCTTTTAATAACAAAGTGGCCAGAGTGGTTATATGATCTTGCTAAAATGATCTCATCAGCTCTATTTAGGATCACATGAACAGAATGTTAACTTGCCAGCCGCTGGCTGCTAGCACAGTAATTATGTAATGACGGGCCCTGGCAGGTTAATTTCACATGCACTTCCATATTAGGCGCTTTGTCATTTGCCTGACCTTGCTCTTTCTTCCTATTTCCAACTGAATTCCTGATTGAGAGAGGGGTGAATTTTGTTCCATTGCTGTTTCCCACAATGACGCACATATAGTTAAACTTTCTTGTTAATTTTTTCTGCAGCTCTTGTACTTTTTTGTTTTTATCTCTCCTGTTTCCTGTCATTTTCAGCTGGGTCATTGGTCTTCTTTTGTCTTTACATATACCAATCTTATAATATCTGATAACATTAAAAGGAAACTGGGGATCAGAAAGAGGTCATTTCCTTAAAAAAATAAAATAAAAAAAGAAGGATATTTAGTTGATGATTATACCATGAGGTTGAAAACTTGAAGAATGGCAAGACTATGTTAAAGTTTTCTTGGGAAAATTTGATCCATGCTGCTCCATTCCCAGAAAGAAAAGACAGTGGATAGTACAGTGGAGTCCAGTTGTCTTGGTGGATTTTGTCCAACTGTGGACAGAGAAGGAAGGAAAGCAATAAGAGGAAGCATGTGCTGATTTTTAAAGCAAAACCTTTAGACCTGGGTGTTGGTTTCCAGAGTTTCAATTATGGAATTCGAAAGATTATCACAATCTTGTCTCTTTCAACCGGAACTTACACACTGTTATCTCAACAACTGTTCCCAAAATAAACATCTGAAGGTGAAATTGGGAACCAAAGTTGGTCTAGCTGCAATATAGCAGAGGGATCGATTGCAAGCTTGTCAGACTTGACGGTGACCAAAGCTCCCGAGACCAGTAAGGAGACACAACAACAACACACATTTCCTGGTACGATGCCCTGAGATGGGAGTAATGCCTCTGTGCCCCTCTTGCCAAAAATGCAAGCCCAGATTTGATTGTAAGGAAACATCAGACAAACCCCAAAGGAGGGACAGACTACGAAGCAACTGTCCAGCCTTCTTCAAAAACATAAGGTCACAAAAAATAAAGAACAATTTCAACTTGCAGGAGATTACAGAAACATAATCTTGAATTACAATGAGGGATTATGAATTGAATCCTGGACCTGAAAAATCACATTAGGTACACAATTCGTGAAATTTGTGATTACTTCACTAATTGATTAATTATTGACATTAAACTAAGAAGTTAAAATGATTATTATGCTTGCAGTTATGCAAAGATGCCATCATTTTGGAAAGCTGGAGGGTGATTGGAAATCTTCATACTACTTTTGCCACTCTTTTATCTTTTGAAATTATTTAAAAATTAAAGTTAAAATTTTGTTAAGTTTATATAAAAAAAATAATGGTCACAAATGACCCCATGGAATCAAATTCCCCAGCCAAATAAGAAAACAATTTTTGTAGTTTAATCAGTTCTCCTAGTAAACAAACTCAATGCGTTAAATGCAATTTGACAAGTGTACTTGGAACACTCTTTCTACACAATGAACAAGAAGGCTGTCAGGTTTGGGGAGATATAGTCTCTGCCTTTTAGAAATGTATAAATTATATCAAAATTTAAAGTTTTTTAAAAGGAAAGGATGGAAAATAAATTCAAAAATCCACAACATTAAAACTGTGTTCCATAATTCATTTTTTTCCCATTATGTCAGAAATCACTTCAGAGTTCTACAATTGTTATGAATAGAAGTTTTCAGTGTATTGTAGGCATGGGAACGGACAAATTAAAATAAACATACACTCATTAGAATGTGGGATATGAGATGTTCTCATGTAACATTCTAAATGACTAATCATACAATTCTCACAGCACAGAATCTGATCATTAGCTAACTTATGCTCTTGAAGAGGTACAATGTGTGAAAGAACTTATGTACTTTCAACTATGACAGACTTGAAACTATTTTTCCATTATTTTTATGTAACTGAGCTTAGTATATTTCAAGATGAAACATTCAATCCATCAGAACACTCTTTTGTATGTACCACTTGAGTAATATTTGTTAAACTAGGAAAACCTTCACTAGAATTGTGCTGATAGCAAACTCCTATTTTTTCAAGAATCAACGTCAGTAACAAATCTTCAAGCTTTTCCTCACCCCCCTGGCCAAAATGAGTGTACATTCTCCCTTGGCTACATTGTCGATTCTGTATTCATTTGTAAGCCATAGGGACTGTCACGTTTTACTGTAGCTTTCTCCTCGGGGTACTTCTGCACTAGACATTGACTCTACTAGAGTACCGAATCCACTGCACCATCTCAATAAATATGTAAATGAAATAATTTCACTTGTAAATCCATGATTAAGACTGACAGTTCAGAATCACTGAATGGAATATATGAAATGATAAAAAGTTTACTGTGACCTAAACTGACTTAATGGGAAATAGTTTATTCAGATTCGAACTCCATGGACTGTAGCCCACCAGACTCCTCTGTCCATGGAATCCTCCAGGCAAGAATACTGGAGTGGGTAGCCATTCCCTTCTCCAGGGGATCTTCTCAACCCAGGGATCAAACCTGCATCTCCTGCACTGCAGGCAGATTCTTTACTGTCTGAGCCATCATAAAGTGAAAGTGAAGTCGCTCAGCTGTGTCCAACTCTTTGTGACCCCGTGGACTGTAGCCCACCAGGCTCCTCCATCCATGGGTTTTTCCAGGCAAGAATACTGAAGTGGGTTGCTACAGATGGGCTTTAGTATAGCAATTATGACATTGAAGCTTTGGGGTCCTGATTTAATAAAGTAGAAACAATGCCACAGAAAAATTATTCTCAATTGCCATCATCTAAAACAAGGCTGACTCATTTGAAAAGACCCTGATGCTGGGAAAGATTGATGGCAGAAGGAGAAGGGGATGACAGAGGATGAGATGGTTGGATGGCATCACCGACTCAACGGACATGGGTTTGGGTAGACTCCAGGAGTTGGTGATGGACACAGAGGCCTGGCGTGCTGTGGTTCATGGGGTCGCCAAGAGTTGGACATGACTGAGCAACTGAACTGAACTGAAAACAAGGCTGATTTGTTTAAAACATAAAATCCCAACTCTGATCCACAAACAATGAGTGTTTTCCACAGAGATTTAAGGTTTGCTTGTCCTTATTCTTCCAACAGTCTCTGGGGGAACACCAAGAACATCAGAATACAGGCATCAGCAGGTCACTTGACATTCCAACCAGGTCGGTGTGGGAAGGCCTTGTCCTCTCAGCTGCCCAGAGCATGCCTCTTCTATGTGCGTTCCTGTTGTCTGTCTTGGAGACCAGTGCCCATAAAATGGAAGATTAATGAGATCGTCTTCAGCCCTGCTTTAGGCGATCACATTTATCCCTCATCATTCTCTTCCCCCAGCCCTGACATTTAGCCTCTCCTTACACTGCTGTCTGATATTACAAATTGTGCTGGGCAATTTCCCCCAGCCAAAGCAGGAGATTTAGAAGCATCGGGGAGTTCTGGAAATCCATCCTGCCCGTCATGAAATGCTTCCTGTTCTGGCTTAACAACCCAAGGGGGAGAAGAAATGAGTCTACGTCAGGGTGGTGGGGCCACTAAAAATAACAGAATCATAAGAGCCACAGAAGGAAAAAAAAAAAAGTTTGATTTTCTTTGTAAAAATTCCTATGTTGACACCTTATAGCTAATAGAAGTTGGGAAATTTCTTGAACATTACATAATCTACCTACCTTAATATGACATGATTCGTTTCAGCAGGATTATTTCCTGAAAAAAAAAAAAAATGACTTTAGCTTGTAAATGATACCCTTAACCTTGGTGGTAAAGAAGTTTTTGTTTAAAGGCAAAAAGTCTAGGATGTCTGTGGGAGTGAACTGTCTTCAGCCGGCGCAGTACATTCTTTATGTATGCGAACCTTCAGGCCCCTGTGTCCTCACCAAATGCTGGAGGACTTGGCTGTATACGAAAGATAGGTTGCGCACCTATGGAAACTGCCTATGACCAGGAAGGCTCCACTCAGATTTAATCCCCCTAGTGTGTGTGCTCAGCCGTGTCTGACTCCTTGCAATCCCATGGACTGTAGCCCGCCAGGCTCCTCTGTCCATGGGATTCTCCAGGCAAGAATCCTGGAGTGGGTTGTCATGCCCTCCTCCAGGGGATCTTCTTGACCCAGAGATCTAACCCACCTCTCCTGTGCCTCCTGCATTGGCAGGTGGATTCTTTACCACTGTGCCACCTGGAAAACCCATTTTATTCCCCTGCTCCTACCTGTATATTTGAGATCTAAAGTAGCTAGTATCTTAGAAGAATTATAAAAGTTTTCTTTTAACAGAAATGCTATTGTAAATTCTGGTTTGCTGTGAGCTTGTCCCATTCCTTCCTTTAAGCAAATGTAGAAGAATTGGGAAGAGGGGATAGGGATGGTTCAGAGTCATGCCCACCGCCAACCCCCACTCTAGTCTGATTGAAGTCAAGCACAAGCACGGGTATCCTAATATATGGAATCTCTCCAGAACATCCAAATGGAATGTCCACTAGAAACTAGCTCAGAACTGTTTACACAACCACCCACCCACCATAGCTGCCCTCTCGTGGCAGCAACCCTAAGTGACAGACGTACAGGTTGAGTTCTTAGTCTCCAGAACATTTGTCTTCAGGCCTGAGCCTTGCAAAAGTTGGGAAGTTGGCCAAATTCATAGCTTCCCCTAGAGATATAGAAAATTATGGCTCAAAGATACTAAGTTCTTCAAAGAAGCACCGTTACAAAGTAACATCCCCTTGGAATCCCATCTCCCTGAGCTGGACCTTCCAAAATTTTAAGAGCAGTTTCAGGGTTCTTTGATGCCTTTTTCTTTATGTCATATTTGGAGCCCTTATGCTTTCAGGCAAGGGTTTAAAAATATTCCCACTGAGGCAGAAATGGCTTAACAGGTTTGTCTTGTGTGGGTTATCATCTCCTTGATCGATCAAGAATACAACCAGTTAAGTCTGAAAGAATGCTCAGTGAGCTGCAGGTGAAGGCGGGTCAGGGAAAAGAGTCACCAAATTCCCCAAAATTTCTCACTTGAAATCTCACTACCCTCAGATGCCTCTTCTATGTATTTGTTAGGAAGCGTCTCACGGAAGAGAATTCCAAGCAGGCTAGCCAGGCAAGGCCTGCTTATCTTTGTTCCATCAACCCGACAACCCAGTCTTCAGTAACAGAAAATTACAGTTGTCAGTCACATCCGCAGGGTGGCTGGTGTGGATTCTCTCTCTCCCTCGCCTCTCCCTTTTTCTCGTTTTATACATCGCATGGTTTTTCTACTACCCCAGGAACAGTTTTGGCTGAACTGTGCATAGACATCACCTTGTTTAGTAAATCTTCTATGTGCTTCACAAATAGAAGTGGGGCCATCCACTGGGATCAGGAATCAGAAGACATGAAAGTTAACCTCTGTTCTGACACTTCACCACTATTGAGAAAGTCACTAGACAAACACAGTCGCCTGGACCACATTTGGGTCAGGCCTCTCTGATTAGACCTCAACAACTTTGGGCTTTCATGTCCTTCCTTGCTAAATCCAACTTTAGCAAGAATACGGATGGGTCAGTTCAGCAAGAAACCCCTTCATCTGTATATAAAACAGATAATCAACAAAGACCTCCTGTGTAGCACAGGGAACTCTACTTAGTATTCTATAACAACCTATAGGGGAAAAGAATCTTAAAATGAACAGATATATGTATAACTAAAATCACTTTGCCTATGCCTGAAACTAACACAACATTGTAAACCAACTACACTCCAATATGAAATAAAATAAAAATAAGATGCTTTAAGGTGTAAAAAAAAAAGGAACCTCCTTCCTTGACACCTGATCATCATCAATATCGTCATCAATTGATATCTGATATCAGGATCAGATCATCCTGGCCTGCCTTCAGCAAGACTCCTGTCAAGTCAGTTAACCAGAATCTCCTCTTCCTCCCAAGGCTTCTTCTCACTGATACTCCACCCACTGTCCCCTGCAATCCTGCTCCTTGGCTATAATTCCAACTTGTCCATGTTGTATTAGGAACTGAACCCGGTTTTACAGAGGTCTCTTTTGCTCTCACAATAGTTCTGTGTTGTTTTAGGTAAAATGTAACTTCACTGCTTTAACTACTGTTTTGCTCTGGTTTTCCTTAACACACTTAATCTCTTTGAGCTTCCGTGCCTTTACTTGTAAAATAGGAATAACACCTCCTATAAAATTCTTAGGTGAGGCTCAAGTGAGATAATACAGTATATAATTTTAGAAACTAAAGGCATCACACCATTGTTAGCTGGTAGTACTTTCACTTTCAAGCTCCTTGGAAATCTTCAAAATTCAGAATATTTTGGATTAAAAAAAATGAATTCCATTTGAAATTTGCTGAGAAAATCCGTCTTAAGTATTCTTGACACTCACATACTGTAACTGTGTGTGGTGATGGATGTGTTCATCAGGTTGATTGTGGTAGTCATTTAACAAAGTATATGTATATTAAATCATGACTTTGTACCCCTTAAAAGAATTAATTTTATTAGCATCCTGGGGGAAAAAGTAACTCAGTATATATGCCAATTATTAGATTCAGTGGAGCCTGAGATAGCATTCTGTTATTAAACACATTAATATTTCTGAAGGAAAATGAACAAATATTCCCATTTAATGGAATAAATAAAAACTATCTCTAGTCGCATGATGATTTAGGAGAGGTTTTACTCAGAAGCAAATTAGGAAAACTTTCCATTTCAATAGCTTTTCAGGTCTTGGAATCTGTGATGAAAAATTGTCAACCTGTGTTCCCACGACTTCAATACTATAAGCCTTTCTTTCTTGGAAAGTCCATGCAGATTTCTATTTTTAAAGAACATTTATTGAATATCTGAATGTATAAGGCATGTGTAAGACCTGCTTGTTGAGTTGCATAAGTAACGAGCAAAATGGATAAACTGGGCTTCATCAAAATTAAAAACTTCTGTGCATCAGAGGACATCATTGAGAGTGAGAAGGTGACCCACAAAATGGGAGGAAATAATTGCAAATCATGTATCTGATAAGGACCTAGTATCAATGTCCTCATAAATAAGCAATGAGACTTCCAAGAGTTAGGGACATCTGGAAAACCTGTATGGTTGGGGCAATAAACAAATATTGAGTTATTTACCACAATTAGATTATAGTTAGAAACAATAAAAATTAGAAGGAAAAAAGAAGTGCTAACTAGAAATACTTTTTATAGTCTGTGGTCTTGAAATGCCTCATGCCCCTCTCCTCAGATATTTAGGTCCCAGAATACAGCTGTTTTTCTGACAACGATCGACACGTCAGTGGAGTTGGTAGGCAGCCCTGCTTATCTTTGCATCGTTCCTCAGTTAAGCATTACCCCCCACTCCGTTTTTTCTGGCTTTCTGCGTCTATCACATACATAAAGCTTTTCCAAATCGCCTTTGAAGGAAGCAGTTTGACATGCTAAATTAAACGGAGCTCCAGAGACATTTGTTTTAGGCAGCAAAACAAACTCAACTAGACAAAAAAAATGCCGAGCCCATCAGATCTGAAACCATATTTCTCCTTGTCTGCATGTTAAACAGCAATAATGTAAATGAATGTGAATCGCTTGGCGAACTGTGAGAAAATAAGCTGCAAATTACGAAGCTGGCGAGTGAATGCTGAAATTGGTGGAATGTGATGATAACGCAGTGGGTGGGGACCTGCGCCTTCATTAGAGATTCTCATTTCTCACTCATTTCATCGCCAGTTATAAAGTCCAGTGAAATGGATCTGGTAATTGCACTGTCTATTGCCATATCAGTTTAGAGGAAATGAATACAGTTATTCCTTTTTTTCACCTTTCTCCCTCTCTACTTCCACTCCCGCTCTTTTGTTACATCCCTGGGATTTTTAGACAGCTTTTCCAAACTATCAGGAGGATCAAACTTTTTAGTAGCTTTGACACTTCTATGGCCTGTAGGCACCAGTGCAATTTTCTCTTTTCAAAATGAGGCGTGATAGCATCACCAAATGACAAATCAGAGCTGAAGACTTGGTGCCCTGGATATCCCAACTCTTCCTACACCAAGAAAAGAAAACTAAGAAAATCTCAACTTGTCTAAGTAAAGGCTCTATAAGGACAAGAGGGAGACGCAGAGTTTATTGGATCTTGCTGGTGACAGGAAGTAGACTGTGAAATCTTTCACATCAAAGGTGACCATTTAACTTCATCCGAAGCTCTTTGCAAGTTAAATTGACTATAACTTTATGACAACTCTAAGTAGATTTTGTGGGACTTGTCCAGTAGGGACAAGTGGGACTTGACTATCTTTTCAAAGAAAACCAAGAGAAACAACTGTGTCAGGCGTTTATTGATATCTGTTTCTCGTCATGCTCAGAAAACATGTTCAGAATTGACTAGTTCATAGAAACCACTTTTTCGTGAGAATGGCCAGATTTCAGCATAGCTGGCACAGTCCTCTTAAGGTCTGTTGGAGGCAAAGCTTGAAGATGAGCAAAGTGAAGATGAAGTGCATAGATTGTGTCTAGGGATGATATTAGTAGATTTCCAAATTAATGTAGGGAAGCCTAATAGCACTGATAGACTTCCTGCCCAGAGCATCACATTCCTAGTGATCAAATTCCACTGGATGCATGGGATTTAATTCCTTTCCAACAAAGGCAAAGCAAAAGTTCAGGATGAGTGCATGCTAACTGTCACAGCTCCAGGGAGTTGCACAAGGGAATCTGACCCTTGCTGATTGCTGTGATGTTACGTTTAGGGATAGCACAGATCAGTAGGGAGTGAGTCTTACCTATATTGGTTTGCCCTGAATTGCAAGACTGTAGTTTCTGCCACTTTGTTCTGTTCCTCTGGGTAGTAGGGTTGAGATTATAAAAATAAGTCACAAGGAACACCTAGCTCATACAGAATCAGGCAAATTCTTTCTCAAATGTGAAGCAGATAAAACTCTATAGTGTGGCAGTTCTGTGTTGTCAGCTTGAATGAGTCATGGGTGCCCAGACTTTTGGACAAACATTGTTCTGAGTGTCTCTGTAAGATGTTTTGTTGTTTAGTCGCTCAGTCGTGTCCGACTCTTTGTGACCCCGTGGACTGTAGCCCGCCAGGCTCCTCCATCCATGGTATTCTCCAGGCAAGAATACTGGCGGGGGTTACCATTTCCATCTCCAGTAAGATGCTTAAGTAAAGTGAATTGCCCTCCCTTGATGTGAGTGAACTTTATTCAATCAGTTGAATATCTGAATAGAACAAAGAGGCTGAATTACAGGGAATGTCTTCTGCCAGACTAATTGAGCTGGGACATTGGCCTTTGCTTACCTTCAGACTTGAATTGAAGCCTCTGCTCTTCTTGGGTCCTGAGTTTGCCTCCATTTGGACTGGATCTACACTATCAACTCTCCTTGGATCTCCAGCTGGTTGACTGTAGATCTTGGGACTTCTCACCTGTTTAAGTCAATTCTCTTTCTATAATGCATATAGTTTATTATAACACAGGGTTTCATGCCCAGGGACCCCCAGGGTCCTGTTCAGTTTCATTACGGCGGTCGTGGTAAAGAACCCACCTGCCAATGCAAGGAATATAAGAGATGTGGGTGTGATCCCTGGGTGGAAAGATCCCCTGGAGAAGAGTTCATGACAGGCCATTCCAATATTCTTGCCTGGAGAATCCCATGGACAGAGGAGCCTTGCAGGCTACAGTGCTTGGGGTCACAAAGAGTCAGACATGACTGAAATGTCTTAGCAGGTAAAAAAAAAAAAAGTGGAATTTAATTATTGAGATATGTACATATGTGCATTGAGATATGTGACCTGAGTTTCTCACAGAAAAAGGTGGAAAACACTTTTTTATCTTCTATGTGTTAGGAATTATGCCGAGACCTTGACAAGCTTACCAACAGACTTGCAAATATTAAATCATTGAGCAACTGGTGTGCCCATAGTCATTCATTCAGTGGCTAAAACAGCATTCATATCAGGTCCACTTGACACTGCCCTGACACCAGGAGAAAAGTGATGAAGCGGCAAGGACGTCACCTCTGATCTGGGTGAGGAGAGGGGAGCAGCGGTCGGCACCTGTTAGTCGCCCAAACTATTTATTGCTCTGCTCACCACCTCACTTTTCTTTCTTCTTTGCAGATACCAGGATGGCACTCAGCCCTCTGCGCTCCATCTTCACTTTAAACTCACAGACAGAGCATGAAGTTCCAACCAAGAGAGATTTCAGGACTCTCCTCTTCGGCTCATGTTGGGACTATACCTCAACCAAAATTTGAAAGAAATGAAAATCCTATGTATACACTTTTAAAGTAATTTGTAACATATTGGAGACTCAGCTGTATAATTTCCTATACCCATAGTTTTATTTTTGGGGTTGGATGGGAAAGGAACAAGGGAAAAGTTGGAGTGAAATTAGTCAAGTAATTTTACATAAAAGTTCTTTCTCTATTGTATGAAATAGGTGATTTGTTGAATTTATAAAATAAGGACTTTGGACACGATGTTTCTAATTTTCTCCAGGATTAACATCATTTGTTTGTATAGTTCTATTTCTAAAGAGAAATTCCACAAACATCCAATACATCCTTTGTCTAAAATTCCTTCCTCTATTCCTTCATTTGTAACCTGACTTTTATCCAACCTTTAACAGTTGACATTTAAAAAATTCTTCTTGGCATATTCAAAGGATTTTACATAGTGCCACTCTTCCTAAGCACCATATAGTATTTGGCACTGTAGGTCACCTGAAATTTATGTAGAGATATTTTTTATGCAATAGTATAATCTTGCCTGGAGAATCCCAGGGATGGGGAAGCCTGGTGGCTGCCGTCTATGGGGTTGCACAGAGTCGGACACGACTGAAGTGACTTAGCAGCAGCAGCAGCATAATCTTGCAGTGAGACATCACAGTATTTTATCACAACTTCAAATAATCAAATTTCATGGCATAGAAAAAGATCCTTTGAGTTGTATAATAATAGAAAAAGTAGAAATACAAAAATAGGAAATCATTGGAGACCATTGTCAAAGTAGTTCTATGAAGTATTTAGAATAAAGGAAACCTGCAAAAATGAACTGAAAAATGAGAGAAAACTGAAGAAGCAAGAACATCAGGTATCGTTCATAATTTTCAGAAGTAAAGATCTTTCCTTATCATGTTTTATTTTTAATTTTTTTCCTAATTGTAGTGGTTTTTGCCATACATTGACATGAATCAGCTGTGGATCTACATGTGTTCCCCATCCCGATCCCCCCTCCCGCCTCCCTCTCCATCCCATCCCTCTGGGTCTTCCCAGTGCACCAGCCCACGTTGTGCATGCATGCATGCTAAGTCACTTCAGTCATGTTCGACTCTTTGCAGCCCCAAGCACTGTAGCCTGCAAGGCTCCTCTGTGCATGGGATTCTCCAGGCAAGAATATTGGAATGGCTTGTCATGCACCCTTCTGCAGGGGATCTTCCCACCCAGGGATTGCACCCATGTCCCTTATATTCCTTGCATCGGCAGGCTGGTTCTTTACCACGACCGCCATAATGAAACTGAACAGGACCCTGGGGGGTTCCTGGGCATGAAACCCTTTCTGTGTCCCCCATTTCTTATTTGTAGGGAATAGGTTTCAGTCTCCAGGACCTTCCCTGAGTTCCAAAAGGCAAGTTCAAGCAGGTGTAAATCAGGTAAGGGAGAGGATGCAGAAACAAGGGAAGGCAGACAAGAAACATCATTGCAGCCGTGGGAAGGGATCTGGGTCCCGATTCAAGGGATACACATAACAATATCTTTGAGCTCTTCTGCAGAACTAAAAACTCCAACAAATGGAAGATGTTAACTACGTGATGAAGCATCCTTCAGAGAAGATCAAGAGGCCACCTGAGGCCAGATTAAAAGGATGTGGACCCTGAAACACACCCTGATCCTTATCATCAATCCCACCCTTGAACCATGGCTATAAAACTCCTCACCAGATGCCCACAGACGGAGACACACAGTTTTTGAGGGGATGAGCCCACTGCACCCCTCACTGACTGGCAAAGCATTAAAGCAATTCATTTCGACTTCACTCAAAACTCGGTCTCCGAGATTCAATTCATCAGAGGCCGAGTTTCGGCATCAGTAGCAATTTAGTGCTTACATTCAGAATGGTCATTGGCAGAATGTGTAATAGCCACCAAACTATCTCACTTGATAGAGTGTTTAACGGGTTTATCCAAGTTGATACAGAGATTTGTGGCAGATCAGAATTTGGGTGTCCAGATCTTGTTCTATACCCAAACTATCTACATCATTTTCTATTGCTTCTTAATGTTTTATGTATGTACTTATTTGTTTTTCTCTCAGACTCTTGGCTAAACTTATATCTCATCACATGATGTGATTAAGAAGAAATGGGCTTTGACTCACAGGGCCTGAGTCTGAGCCTAGCCTCATTCGCTACCAATCCTGTTTCTTCATCTGTAATGTAGAGCTAATTTCACATTCACCTCACTAATTTGGGGGGTGTTTTGTTTTGTTTTTGTCTTTTTTTTTAATGTGAGGATGCACATAAAGCACATTACAGTGCTTTAGGAGAATTCCATAGACGCTGCTGTAATTGTTATTTTGGTGCTTGTATTGTTCTGCACAGTGCAATTCAGCATCATCGAGGATGAGCGCTTTGACAGTCAAATCAAGTGTCTTCCCTTTCTCGATGTGGAAATGCAGGCAAGCCTTATTATCACAGACTTAACATGTAAGTCTTATTAACACATGGAGTAAACAAGTACATTAAGGTTTCCAAGAGTCACCACGCTCATTATTGGGAAGTTCTCACCCAGGCCTACAAGGACTGTGTCATTCTTCATGGAAAGTCTGTTTTTCCCTCTGATCTCAGTAGTCAGGAGCTAGAGCTGATTGGTCACCACTCCCTTCCTAAATCTCTGCAAATAACTGTTTACTTGGTAAAAGCAAACCTTCCTAGGTGCAAGGAACATGTTGCCCTTTTATGAATAAGCATTTTATACACAAAAGTAACAAATGCCAAATGCATTGAGGTGACAGGACCCAAGGAAATTAAACTGAGGAAGGTACAAAAAGGGCTGAGGGGTGAATTTTGCCATTGAGAATTTAGAAGGATTCCCAGTAATACAGCCTCCTTCTCTATTACACTTTTTCTGGCCAAAATATTTTTCATCACCAGAATAATGCTGAAAATGTCACAGTTGTGGCTAGAAGGTCACGCGGTACTGGCACAAACCCACATGATAATTCGTATCTGCGTAGCGTACCCTGTATGGATGAAAGAGCTTTTTCAAGGACCACGGTATTGCCACATAGACCGCTCAGAAAAGAGCATTTTTGAAGTACACGAAGAATCAAATGAAAAATCAGAAGTTTCCCTCATTCGATCTGATAGAAACAAGAACTCATCTTTACTAGGACCTAATTCTAAGCACCTGCCAGCAAAACTAGTCATTTTATCCTGATTAACAATTCCATAACCTGGGTGTTATTATTAGTCCATTTTTTTAGATGAGAAAATTGAGTCAAGGAGAGGTTAAGCAATTTGCCAGCTCCAGTGAATGGTAGAGGCAGGTTTGGTTCCCAAGTACAAATTTTAGTCTCCTGAGTCTAAATCCTAGTCTCCTGCATCTGCTCTGTCACCTATTAGCATGCTCTGTGCCACAGTAAATTGTAAAATCCAGGATATCCTTTTGCAACTGATAACTTTCATCAGTGTGGTTTTCTGATGGGTCCTCTGAAAAGAATATCACTATGAAGATCATAGTCCATCAGAAAACATCTATTTTGATGCAAAGACCAGCACTGCACTGAATGACTGGCAGTCAGATAAAGACAACACATCTATTAAAAATGAGTCCAGATTCCCTTTTGCTTCCTTAATTCCTTAACCTCCAGACAGTGTGTTCCAGATTCTCAAAGTTATCCCCAAAGAGCAAAAGGAATGAAAGAACTAAATCAAGGGAAAATGTATTGTTTGACACTTGAGCTTAAGGAAAAAAAAGTAGAGAGCTTTCAATTCATTTTCTGTACCTGAGACCTTAAAATTCTTTCCCCATCAGCACCACATCTAATAAAACCAAGGTAGCGTCACCCCCCCTCCCCACCCAGAAGAGCTCGTTACCTCTCCTCCTCTTGACATGATAGGAGGATGCTTACTTCCCCAGTGCAGCTGTTTCCCAGGCCTGGGGCCTGCTTCACCTCTAGGAACATTAGCTTCAACCTTTCAATCTCATTGATTTAATCATATAACCATGTAATTAAATTCCAATAGTCAAGTTTCAAGGGCAGGGAGGCAAGGACTGGGCAGGCCCACTTAGCCAAAGCAGATGGCAGGCACTGCTCCCGGGACAGCGGGCTCAGATTGCATGTTGCCAGCATTTGTGTTGAGTCCCTATTAAACACATGCAACAAAAACTTCAAGTCTGCCCACTTAAAGAATGAAAGCCTCTTCACCTGCTTCCCTGAGATAAGGTGCAATGTATTTTTAATGTACACTTTTATCTCTCCTTGGCAGTCAAGATGGTTTCCCCATGATAGCCAAACCATAAGGTAAGCAAAGCTAATGGGTCTGATTTGTAGACAGCATATGGACCCCTAGGTTCAAATTAATGCATTCATTCTTCTTCTGTTGCCTGAAGCTTTTCAAACCTTGAGGAAGGGCTTTCAGGATTGAGTTTAAAGATGCTTCTTCAATTGAGTTTATAGCTGCTGTTAATAGCCAGGTGTTATTTCAACATCTGGTTGAAGTCTGTTTTATGATTTTACCAACAGGACATCAGCAACGTCTCCAGCCCTGTTCCAATGATAACGTGCTGATGAGGCCATAGTAAACCAGGGCTTCCACACACTGCAGGTACATCTGTATCTTAGTACAAACTGTTGAAAGAGTGTGATAATATGAAATAAAATTCTAACACTATTCATATCTTTGGCCAACTTTCTCAATGATTCAAGTGTACAAGCAAAAAGGTGCTGCCTTTATATTAAAAAAAAATTAAACTGAATATCCTTCATTGAACCACACTGATTAAATAAATGTTGGTATATCAGTAAGATGGAATATTATGTTCACATAACAAATTTTATGAATATTGATTTTCAAGTGGAGTCAAATCAGTTTAAATGGATTATCCCAACTTAATTTCTTTAAAGAATATACACACAGATATGAAAATGATGACATTAGTTGGCTTTGGCTGATGAGACATGGGTAATTTTTATATTGTACTTTATGTACTCTTTATATTTTCAGCAACAAATATATATCACAATTATATGCAAAGAGAAAGTGATTTATAAATGACTCCCATGAAATTTTCATAGCTGCCTCAAATCTACACTATTATTCATAGAAAGACCACAAAGCAAAAAGCTGCGCTCTTCATGGCACCCATTCCATCAGAAACTCCTCAAGATAATATCTGGCACAAATATAAATGTCAAGGGGCATTTTTTTTTTTTTTGGTTGATTTTAATTTCATCAGCCTTTTTGGAGAAGGAAATGGCAACCCACTCCAGTATTCTTGCCTGGAGAATTCCATGGACAAAGGAGCCTGGTGGGCTACAGTCCCTGGGGTTGCAAAGAGTAGGACACTACTGACAGACTAACACACACACAATTTTAATGTCCTTTGTGTTAAGTGAAATCATTCTGATTTTCATCAAATGACTTTGAAAACCAGACAATAAATGGCCCTCAATCAATTAATACCAAATTAACGTTAATGTGAGAGGACAGAAACATCAATAACCTCAGATATGCAGAAATATCAATAACCTCAGATATGCAGATGACACCACCCTTATGGCAGAAAGTGAAGAAGAACTAAAGAGCCTCTTGATGAAAGTGAAAGAGGAGAGTGAAAAAGTTGGCTTAAAGCTCAACATTCAGAAAACTAGGATCATGGCATCTGGTCCCATCATTTCATGGCAAATAGATGGGGAAACAGTGGAAACAGTGGCTGACTTTATTTTTCCAGGCTCCAAAATACTGCAGATGGTGACTGCAGCCATGAAATTAAAAGATGCTTACTCCTTGGAAGAAAAGTTATGACCAACCTAGATAGCATATTAAAAAGCAGAGACATTGCTTTGTCAAGAGAGGTGCATCTCGTCAAGGCTATGGTTTTTTCAGTAGTCATGTATGGATGTGAGTTGGACTATAAAGAAAGCTGAGCACTGAAGAATTGATGCTTTTGAACTGTGGTGTTGGAGAAGGCTCTTGAGAGTCCCTCGGACTGCAAGGAGATCCAACCAGTCCATCCTAAAGGAGATCAGTCCTGACTGTTCATTGGAAGGACTGATGTTGAAGCTGAAACTCCAATATTTTGGCCACCTGATGCAAACAGCTGACTCATTTGAAAAGACCCTGATGCTGGGAAAGATTGAGGGCAGGAGGAGAAGTGGACGACAGAGGATGAGATGGTTGGATGGCATTACCGACTTGATGGACATGGGTTTGGGTGGACTCCGGGAGTTGGTGCTGGACAGGAAGGTCTGGTGTGCTGCGGTTCATGGGGTTGCAAAGAGTTGGATATGACTGAGCGACTGAACTGAACTGAACTAGGAGGACACATACAATTTTGAATCTTACTCTCAGTATCACAAAAGACAATTAAAGGCACAGTTTCTTTGTTCTTTAATTTAGAATAAAAATAGGCATTAATTTTCTGTTTCCGTCATTCATTTTTTTTCTTCCTTTTTTTAGAAAGCCTGCTACTCAGATCAATCTCCATGTCTTTCTAAAGGCAGTGCACAGAGGATTCAAACACATGGACTTATTCTCAAAACATCCCTGCAACACAGGTCAGGGATGGATCTTAGGAGATCACAGAGGTAAAGTGACTCAACCAAAATTACTGTGTGGCTGAACTCTTCATAAAGCCCACGTCTCCATATCACAGGACAGGATCTCTCCAAGGTGACTTTGGAGAGGGGGGACAAGTATACTTCGATCGGGGTTTCTTTCATGGGCTTCTAGGAAAAAGCAGCAAGTTTGGGTAGCACTGTGGGGAATACTAATAGGACCCCAGCAGAAGCATTTTTAGCTTTGTTAGAGTTTGTCCTGAAATCGCCAAAGGATACAATTAAATTGAGATTCTAGAGATCACTGGCGAGGAAGCTTGGTTCAAATGACTTAATGGAACATCCTCAGTGAAGGGACATAGAATCTCCGGATATTCTTCACCTAGGCCTGACTAGCCAAATGGCACTCCATTGATGCCACCAGAACATTTGTCAACTAGGATGACCAAGTTGGTAGCGTTCCAAGTTCCATCTGTTTCCTAGCAAAACTACTCTATGGGTAGTGCTGTGATTTTTTTTTTTTTTTTGGAAACTTGGTTTAAAACCTTCCACTTGTATATGTGACTCAGGAAATACCTCCATCCTATCTGTGCAAGGATTCAAGTGGATCACTAACAGAAAATGTTTATTTTTTTTTATTATTATTTTTTTTTATTAGTTGGAGGCTAATTACTTCACAACATTCCAGTGGGTTTTGTCATACATTGATATGAATCAGCCATAGATTTACACGTATTCCCCATCCCGATACCCCCTCCCACCTCCCTCTCCACCCGATTCCTCTGGGTCTTCCCAGTGCACCAGGCCCGAGCACTTGTCTTATGCATCCCACCTGGGCTGGTGATCTGTTTCACCATAGATAATATACATGCTGTTCTTTCGAAACATCCCACCCTCACCTTCTCCCACAGAGTTCAAAAGTCTGTTCTGTACTTCTGTGTCTCTTTTTCTGTTTTGCATATAGGGTTATCATTAGGGTTAGGGTTAGTTTTTAAAACTGTATTTTGAGTTCAGATGCATCACTGTAAATGTCTGGAACTCAAAGGCTGAACTCAGGCTGTTTTGTCTCTTGTATGCAATGACAATTATTGCAGCCATTGCATATCACTTGACTTAGATTAAAATCTTAACTTTCTCCTAATTGCTGTCATGTGGTTAAAAGCAACGTCCATTAATAGCATGGAATATGATATACCTTGAAAAAGTGAAAGTGTTAGTTGCTCAGTGGTGTCCGACTCTTTGTGACCTCATGGACTATAGCCCACCAGGCTCCTCTGTCCATGGAACTCTCCAGGCGTGAATACTAGAGTGGGGAGCCATTCCCTTCTCCAGGGGATCTTCCCAACTCAGGGATTGAAACCAGGTCTCCTGCATTGCAGTCAGATTCTTTACCATCTGAGCCACCAGGGAAGCCCCATGGTATGCCTTATACAGACTAATCTATAGGTTAATCTAAAGGTTATAAGCTCCACAACTTCAGAGGTAAGTAACTTTAGAATGAAGAATATTCTTAATCTCTTTCCTTTGTTAAAAAGAGTTGGGGAGATTTGTGAAGAAATATTCAAAATAATAAAAACATCAAATTCATTGGTAATTTCTATTTTTTTGTAAAGCACTAAATGCATTTTTATATTTATTAGTTGCATTGAGCAACTAATTTGATATTGCATTTTGCCTCATATTTTTATTGAAGTATAGTTGACATACATTATTAAATTAGTTTCATGTGTACAACATAGTGCAATTTGACATAACATCAACAAAAATTCAAATGTTCAAATCTTACCATTTGCTCAGTAAAAGATGAAGATTATATTTAAGTTGTAGAATAAAAACAGTAATTTCTTCTTCAATTTTATGTTTTATAATATTTTATTAGATTTATAATCTAAAAATAAAAATGACTGTTTAATCAGATGAAGAGCATTACAAGAAGAAAGCTCTCAGGAAATATTTTTTGTAGTAACAGACAAAAACTAAAACCTGCTTCAGGGTAAAAAATAAACCTTGCTTCTAAAAGAAAACTTGCAATAGAAACGAAGCAGATCAGAACCTCTTTCTAAAGCAATCAGAAAAAAAACTTCTCCCTAATACAAATATTACTGCATTTGAGAGCCTCTAATAGTTCTACATAACGATTCTCCAAATAATACATTATTACAAATCATTGAAACAACTTCTCAGTTAATAAGGCTACTAAACAAAATTCTAATTGACTTCAAATAATACATTTATGAAGGAAACTTCAGCAACATCAAATATGGAAAACATTTTAAACAAAATATTATTTTTGTCCTCACGTCTAAAGAATTTTCTACATTCTTTGCTCATTGCTTTCCTTATAAAAAGTTGCTTTAATGAGAGCTAGCTAGTCTAGACTGTGTTTTTGGTGTTGATTTAAATCCTATATTTAACACAGAAATCTTTTTTCAGATGTCGTATATGTATGGTCCCAGCTCTAGTGAGAAAGTATATATAAGCTGAGAAGTGATGGAGGACAATAATATAATTTGAAATCTATTAATATTATTTAGGAGAAACAAGAAAGCATTGATTAATTTTAGACTTTAAGTCAAATATGCATGCTGAGATTTTCAGAAAACCATTAAAAGGAATAGAAAAAAAAACTTCCTCATAAGAGATACAGTTTAACAATAAGGACCTGGAAGGAGTAAAAATGAGAGGAAGAAAATGACATGAAAATATTAGTCAAAGGAAAGCTGGTAAAATTGTGCTAATAATCATCAAAATAGAATTTAAGAAAATAAAACAAAATGTCCTTGTGAGAAATTAAATGGGTCATACCTAATCATGAAAGCACTATCTCATCAACAAACATACAACTATTCTAAAATCTACTCACTGAATAACATAGTCAAAACTAGGACACAGTGAACAATCTTTTAAAACATTATCTTAATAATTGATTAACCAGGCACACATAACAAAAGTGTAAGAAATAAAATGAAGTAATATTTGCTCAATATAATGAATCCTGTAGACAACATTAGGAAAAGAACACTTGTTGCAAACAGTTGACCAAATTACTAAGTCATAAAACACAACAAATACCAAAGAACTGATATTTCATATATTCAGGTCATATTCTCCAACTTAAATGAAAATAAATTAGGAACAAGTAAGCAAAGATATATCTCTAAAACAAAAACAATTGAGACTTTCCAAACAATTTATGGGTCAAAGAAGAAATAGCAATCAAATTAGAAAAATTTAAGATCTGAATATTAATCTAAAATTACATACTGAAAGTTGAGAGAGGCAGGTAATATATAGCCTTATATTAAGAAAAACCTTTAAAAATTACTGCAGATAATATAGAAAATTAATATTTACTATAGAAGATTCCCTGGAGAAGGAAATGGCAACCCACTCCAGTATTCTTGCCTGGAGAATCCCATGGACAGAGGAGCCTGGTGGGCTACAGTCCATGGGGGTCGCAAAGAGTCGGACATGACTGAGTGACTTCACTTCACTTCATTCAGCAGTAGAGGGGCCAATAAGGAAAAAAAAAAAATCATGAACAGATAATGAATAAATTAAAAGAAGCTCAAACGCAACAGGAATCAGGGAAATGCAAATTAAAACCAAAAGGAGACACCATTTCCATTCCTAAGATAGACAAACATTCAAATGTTTTAAAGTAGGAATATCAAGGATGTGGAAATGAGAACTCACATATTGCTGGTGGTAATTAAAATTTGTATATACACTTTGGAGAGCAATTTGGTAGTATCTACTAAAGCTAAAAACGAAAATTGAATGTTCAGTCTAGCAATTCAAATCCTAGATATATATGCCTAAGGAATTCTCATACATGATACAAGATATTTAAAAAATATTCACTGAAAAAAAAATGTTCACTGAGAGAGGCTTTATGATACTGAAAAATGTAAAATAACTAAAATGCTCATCAATATGCTAAAGTAAAATTTAAATTCTTATGTACTTGTTAAATGCTTTTATATAGTAAAATACTATTCTATACTGAAAATGAGTGAATTAAAACAACATGGTTATATTTCACAAATATGATACTGGGCACAAAAAAGCAATGCTAAAATGATTCACAAATTATAAAATCATTTATGTATAAATTTAAAACATAAAACAACATTATATACTGTTTATATACAGGGACATAGTAAATATTTGAAAAAGGAAAGAGGCTTGAGTATTAAGTAGGCACAGGACTTTGACTATATTTGTAATTTTTTAATGAATAAAAGATCCGAAGTAAGTTTAAAATACTATTTAGATCAAAATTTTTTGATGAGTACATGAATGTTTTTGTAATCACTCCCTTTACTTTCCTGTGCAATGAAATAATAATAATTTCCTAATAAAAAATAAAATAAATAATAAAGGAACAAATTTTATGATCAGCTAGTATAAAACTATTATATTCTTCTCAGACTCTGAGAAAATATTCTATGTGTATAAGGTATGTATTTTAAAATAAACACATTATTGCCTCTGCCCAAAACATAATTGAAATTATTGACACAGTTTAAAGCTAAGTGACACACAAAAATAATGATATCTTTTATTAAATTTTATAATGAGGTAAAGTGTAGACAATGTGAAAAATTTCACTGTGAGGTAATTCGTCTTCAAATCTTTTGTCTAAAACTAGTCTGATAGAAACAATGTTCTGTTCTTGAGGCTGAGCTTTTCGTTTGTGAAGACGAATCTGACACCCTTCTAGCACATTATTTAAACACTTAATCCAATATATTCTGTGCCACTGATAACAAATGTGGTTAAGGAGTCCATCTGACAAAACATTTTGTACAAGTTTGAATTAAGCTCTGCCTCAAGACACATATATCTGTCTTGCTTCCTGATTATCTCCTTGTTTTTCAAATTATTAAAGCACATAAACCAAAAGACCAATGGTTGCAAATAGGAGTTATAGCATCTGTGACAGATTTTCATCATCTGCTTCAGGCTAGTTCTTCAGATGAGCTATTAAATCATCAAAATTTGGGTCAAGTGATTTCTGCTCAAGTAAATTGTTAGCCAAAATAAGTACATTGGGGCTTTCTGGAGGAAACTGTAGAAGATTAATTATTAGAGCACGTCCAGATTTTTGCATCATGTCTAAAATATACACTTTTGCAGTTATGATTCTTCAGCCAGACTTCAGGGCTATCTTAAGTCACATTGAGGTAATGGATATGTTGACAGGGACAGTAAAGACTCTCCCCCAGAGATACGGAATTTCTGTCCGCCTCAGTGATGGAGCAGTGTGTGTGGGCAACATATACTACACGGATGCTATGAGTTCAAAAGAACTAGTAAGCGATAAACAGAAATACAAACTCTGTGCCTGTTTACACGTGGCTTAAAATCTACTCATTCAAAAAAGTTTAATCATTTTTTAAAAATATAGATCTTATTTGCATATTAAACATGATAAAGCAAGTACATCTTCTGTGCACTGAACATAGACATAGAGGGATGGGAAGACCAAGAGTCATTTAACATCCATAATACATAAACATACAAGAGTCACCTGAGGTACCACATATTCTTGACACAGTAAATGTACATAAGGCATATGAGGTATTCAAAATGTAAGAGGTTGTGATCAATCAAGGGCTTCCCTGGTGGCTCAGTGTTAAAGAGTCTGCCTGTCTATGTAGAAAATGTGGGTCTGATCCCTGGATCAGGAAGATCCTCTGGAAAAGGAAATGGCAACCCATTCTAGTATTTTTGCCTGGGAAAACCCACGGACAGATGAGCTGGGTGGGCTATAGTCTGTGGGGTTGCAAAGAGTCAGACACAACTTAGTGACTGAACAACAACAAACAACAGATCAATCAGACATTAGAGACACTCATCCCAAATCCATATAAATCCAAATAACATCCATAGTTGTTAATTCAGAAACTGGCATCTACAGCTGTGTGCACATGCCCCTTGGCATCCTAGGTAGAGTATATTGCCTTGGACAACTTCGGTATCTTAGGGATCCTCCCTTAAACCTCAGCTCAGATCCTCATAACCATGCCACTGGAGGGGAAGACTGAAGGCTAATCTATTCAAAAGGGAGAAGCTACAGATATGTTCAACTGAAGATTAAATACTAGGGTCCATCTAGCCCACTTGCCCTTTATTCTAAAAAGAACATGAACTGAACTCAGTCCTTTCCTTTGTTTCCAATTGAATATGCCAGCTGATTTGAGCATCTGAATTTTGTCTGTATGTCTCTTTGTTTAACGAACTCTGGGAAGCTTAAGACAATGTCCCACATGATGTATAACTATAGAAAAAAGGTATCATCTATTGGTCACTAATTTAGATCATATATCTTATTATGAAGGACAGCGCCTTCAACCTCTAAGTGAATCTTCTTCCAAGTGGTGCTGCAACTGAGTCTTCATTGGTTCCTTCATTTCAGTTCAGTTCAGTCACTCAGTCGTGTCTGACTCTTTGTGACCCTGTGGACTGCAGGGCGCCAGGCTTCCCTGTCCATCACCAACTCCCGAAGCCTACTCAAACTCATGTCCAATGAGTCACTGATGCCATCCAACCATCTCATCCTCTGTTGTCCCCTTTTCCTCCCTCCTTCAATCTTTCCCAGCATCAGTTCTTTGCATCACGTGGCCAAAGTATTGGAGTTTCAGCTTCAGCATCAGTCCTTCCAATAAATATTCAGGACTGATTTCCTTCAGGATGTACTGTTTGAATCTCCTTGCTGTCCAAGGGACTCTCAAGAGTCTTCTCCAACACCACAGTTCATTGGTTCATTATACTGTCTTAAAAGGCAGGTTGCTTCAGGCAGCTAGTTGAACATGATACACAAGTGAATCCTATTGACCTGAGTCCACTTTTAAAACTTCTTCATGTCTTATAACCAAATCCACTGTTCAGAAATCCACTGTTCAGCATGAATCACCATGATGGGGTACTGTTAAGTAAATCAGAGGCATGGTAACAAGAAAGACAAATCCATAGGCAGAATAATTGTCTATCCCACAATGAATAGTTGCAGCTCCCATAATGGAAAGAATCCCATGTCATTATTTGTCATCAGATAAATTACTGCCCCCCGCCCCCAGGGCATGGTTCAATGTATTGGCATTTATCCCTAGGACTGGCAGTTTGGGTACCCAGTACTGGCCATATCAAATTAGTCATGTTATTTAATCTGTGCTTGAGTTACATCCTTGCTGTTGTGAACTCTTTATTCATGACACCATTAAGCAAACAAGGGATAGTGCCTAGTGAAAAAAAAAAAAAAAAACAAAACAAAAACTTACCATTCATATAATGGGCAATTGTATTCATGCAATCATTGAGCGATTCCTCATCTAGGAATGTCCTCTAAGGAGAAATCATCTGGGACAGGAATATCCCACACAGACTCTGCCAGTTCTGAAAGCTCCTTTCATGTCTCTTCCCTATGCATGCTAAGACACTTCAGTCATGTCCGACTCTCTATAAACCCATGGACTGTAATCCACCAGACTCCTCTGTCCATGGGATTCTCCAGGCAAGAATACTGGAGTGGGTTTTATGCCCTCCTCAAAGGGATCATCCCACCCAGGGCTTGAACCCACATCTCTTATGTCTCCTGCATTGGCAGGAGGGTTCTTTACCACTAGTGCCTCCTGGGGAGCTCTATACCTCTTGTTCTTCTACCTCCTTATTATCATTTCTCCAAATTGCACCCATACTCTGGCAACCTTTGTTTCCAAGCATAGTAAGCAAACATGTGCCACTCAATTTTCTGTGCATTTGAAAGACGTCTCTTCTCTAAGCTATTCTGGGAAACGGGTATGACTGAAGTGGCAATGCAGCAAAATAAAGTCCATCGAGAGGGTAAAAAATCGTTCAAGTGAAAATTTTGAGCGTTCAGCCAATCTTACATATTCCATTTCCAGTTGCTGTAGGTGGTTTGCCACCCGAGCTCAAATTTATTGAGTTGATAGAAAAACATGATCATTCTGGTTTCACGACCACGTGGGAGTCCAATGGTCAAGTGTTTGGGCTTTTTCAGCATCTTTTAGCAAGGAAGGATCTTTTCTTCAAAAAAAGGTTAATAATTTCAGGAAGAAGACATGATTTTGTCTTAAAACCCCAAAGATCTACGTTTTTAAACTCCTCTCAGATTTGCAAGATTTTCCGAAACGCATGACCATCTGCACATACACTTTAGGCACTACTGAGTTTCCTGAATTGTTATGTCGACTGGCAGAGAGAATAGCTTGTACCACAGCCTGGATGAGCTGGAGAGTCTCCTCTTGTTCTGGAGCAAACCGAAGACCCACAACCATAGTGATTACTCGGTAAACGTTTTGAGGAAGCGCCTTCAAAAATGTCGCCTGTTGCTTTCAGGCATCCAAGATGGTGGACATAAAAGATGGCGGCCACCCAAACGGGGCCTATTTCTTTCAAAGGGATGTCATGACATGCCGCCTGAACTCTCAGGATTTTAAAAAAGATGGCAGGTCCTGAATTTTCATGGGGAGGGGGGATTTGGCCTACTTTCTGTTGTTGTTATTGTTTAATTGCTGTTATTTCTCACGCAGTGTGACCCCATGGACTGTAGCCTGCCAGGCTCCTCTGTCCACGGGATTTTCCAGACAAGAATACTGGCATGGGTTGCTATTTCCTTTTATAAAATCTCACATGCTGCGGAGCAGCGAAGCCCTTGCCCCACAACTATTCAGTTTGTGCTGTGGAGCCAGGGAACCACAACTACTGAAGGCCGTGAGCACACTGTACGGCGTGTGCTCCACAAGGAGAGGAGTCAGGGCAGTAAGAAGCCCATGCCTAACTGGAGACTACTCGCTGTTCCTCACAAGCAGAGAAACGTCCACACAGCATAAAAGACTCAGCACAGCCAAAATAAATACATAAAATTAAGTAAAAAAAGAAGAAGCTAAAATGAGTCACATGATAAACCACTCCAAAGTTCTTATCCCCAAGTCTCTGATTCTATAGATAGGCTGAGGAATTTCTTGCATCTTGACTTCATTTGGTGTGAACCATCACTGAGTCCATGTTTCAGTCAACCAATGCACCAGTATATAAGCCCTCTTGACTTCTTGGGCCAGCGTATTGGATGCAGATTCTGGTATGTGCAGCCATATTGGTTAATTTGGCCCAATATGTTCATACTTTTTCCTGTCTGGTGCATCTCTTTTCAAATCTATTTGCCACACATGTTCCTCAGGTTTCTGCTGATAATAAAAAATAACCAACTATTTCCATTTTTTAATGTTTTCAGATTTTCCTCCTGGCTCCCACTTTGTATTTGACCTCTCCTCACACACTGGGAACCAATTCTACCCCTATGTCTGGAGGCAGTGAGGTGGTAATGACAAGCTATGAGGAGAAATGACATTCCTTACACATTAGGTACTTCAGGTGAGTTAGCTCTCCAATAAAGGAAAAATCAATCTAATAGAATAGGGATGAGGAGGCCTCTACTGGCAAAGATGTTTCAGCGGATTTAGACATTTAATGTGGTTATGAGAATCTACATCCATCTAATATTCCCATTCAAATTCTCTGAGTTCTCAACCTTTCTCATCCAGTGCTGTAGATTTCACAGACAAAGCCTGGTAAGGCTGTGATTCAGCACTCATTACAATTTAACAATAAACAAGGTCAGACCCTGGCATGATTTTGCCAACTGCAGCCCTTCAGCTACGAGGTATAAAAATTATAGGAGATAGTCATGGACACTTCCTGGGCTCCTGACTTGCCTTGAGCAAAGTATTTATAACTGAGTTTATTGTTTTCTTTCTTTACAATCTTCAGGCCAGTCAGAGAGAGCCAGCTTACCTTACAATTATTATATTTGTATTTCCATCATAAAATTCTATTGATGAAATCACAGAACCAGGCTTTCGTAAGTACTTCTTTCCAGGTGACCTTGGATAATAATTACAAGCCAAGAATCAGCAATGTTTTATTATGCACTGATGAGATTGTCTCCTTTCATATTTAACCATTTTTTGCTTGTTTGCTTTTTGATTTTTTGCATACACATGTGTTCAGTGGTGTCCTACTCTTTGCGGCCCTATGGCCTGTAGCCCACTAGGCTTCTCTGTCCATGGGATTCTCCAGGCAAGAATACGGGAGTGGGTTGCCATTTCCTCCTCCAGGGGATGTTCTTGATCCAGGAATCGAACGCACGTCTCTTGCACCTCTTGCATTGGCAAGCGAGTTCTTTACCCCTGCACCACCAGGGAAGCCCTACTCAGCCTGGTTAGGCAATTCCAAATTCACATCCTCATATAAAATATCTGCAGCCAGTTTTGGAATCAAATACTTCATCTGATGAGATAAAATGCAAGAAATTGATAGCTTAAGGTGTCGGATTCTTGATCTCTGACATTTAGCTTGGTCCCTGGACCAGGGACCAGGCTTGATCACTCAAGAGCTTTTGTGTAGCAGAGTTTTATTAAAGTGAAAAAGGGGCAGAGAAAGCTTCTGACATGGACATCAGAAGGGGATGGAGAGTGCCCCCCTCGCTAGTCTTAGACAAAGGAGTTATATACTTTTTCAATTGGTTATTACAATAAATCAAAAGAATGTCTCAAGAATGTAAAGATCTTACTAGACCCACTCCCACAATTTACATTTTAAGATGACAGGATTAGAACAAACAAGAGAAAAGATCTTAACAGACCCACAATATACATTTTTAAGATGACAGGATTAGTCAGAAGGTTCTCAAGAAGGAGAAACATGTCCTCCAGCAGGATACTTTGTTGTCATTGGTACAGAGTTTAAGGGAAAACAAACCCTTGAGCAAGATTAGTTGTTTGTTGTGCAATCATTAGCTCTGGGCTTAAAGGAAAAAAGTTTGTCCTTTCCTCCTCTGTGAGAATTCCAGACCTCTACCTCCTCTTTGAGAGCCCCAGACCCCTTTCTCCTCCTTGGGGACCCTGGACTTCTTATCAACCTGCCTAGAAATTGACACTCTCAAAATGAAAATGATTCCAGGTATTTTAAGCAGGAGAGGAAAGTGAAAGTGAAAGCGAAAGTGAAGTCGTGTCCCACTCTTTGCGACCCTGTGGACTATAGCCCACCAGGCTGCTCCATCCATGGGATTCTCCAGGCAAGAATACTGCAGTGGGTTGCTGTTTCCTTCTCGAGGGGATCTTCCCAACCCAGGGATTGAACCGAGGTCTCCCACACTGCAGGCACACGCTATAACCTCTGAGACACCAGGGAAGCCCAAGCAAGAGAGGAGCTAATACAAATATGAAGTGTGTATAAAACCAGTGAAAGAGCATGGGCCGGGGGGGGGGGGGCGGTGAGGAAAGAAATTCACGGTCATTTCTTACACTATTATTTACATTGGTGCAAAAGTAATTGCGGTTTTGGACCCTGAATTTCAAATCATTATCAGTTCAGTTCAGTCACTCAGTTGTGTCCGACTCTTTGCGACCCCTCTTTGCGACCCCATGAATCACAACACGCCAGGCCTCTCTGTCCATCACCAACTCCCAGAGTTTACTCAAACTCATGTCCATTGAATCGGTGATGCCATCCAGCCATCTCATGCTCTGTCGTCCCCTCCTCCTCCTGCCTCCAATCTTTCCCAGCATCAAGGTCTTTTCCTATGAGTCAGCTCTTCGCATCAGGTGGCCAAAATATTGGAGCTTCAGCTTCAAATCAGTCCTTCCAATGAACAGTCAGGACTGATCTCCTTTAGGATGGACTTGTTGGATCTCCTTGCAGTCCAAGGGACTCTCAAGAGTCTTCTTCAACACCACAGTTCAAAAGCATCAATTCTTCAGTGCTCAGTTTTCTTTATAGTCCAGCTCTCACAGCCATACATGACCATTGGAAAAACCATAGCCTTGACCAGACAGACCTTTGTTGGCAAAGTAATGTCTCTGCTTTTTAATATGCTGTCTAGGTTGGTCATAACTTTCCTTCCAAGGAGTAAGTGTCTTTTAATTTCATGGTTGCAATCACCATCTACAATGATTTTGGAGCCCCCCAAAATAAAGTCTGACACTGTTTCCACTGTTTCCCCATCTATTTGCCATGAAGTGATGGGACCAGATGCCATGATCTTAGTTTTCTGAATGTTGAGCTTTAAGCCAACTTTTCACTCTCTCTTCTTTCACTTTCATCAAAGAAGCTTTTTTAGTTCCTCTTCACTTTCTGCCATAGGGTGGTGTCATCTGCATATCTGAGGTTATTGATATTTCTCTCAGCAATCTTGATTCCAGCTTGTGCTTCTTCCAGCCCAGCGTTTCTCATGATGTACTCTGCATAGAAGTTAAATAAGCAGGGTGACACTATACAGCCTTGACCTACCCCTTTTCCTATTTGGAATCAATCTGTTGTTCCATGTCCTAACTGTTCCAGTTCTAACTGTTGCTTCCTGACCTGCATACAGGTTTCCCAAGAGGCAGGTCAGGTGGTCTGGTATGCCCATCTGTTTCAGAATTTTCCACAGTTTATTGTGATCCACACAGTCAAAGGCTTTGGCATAGTCAATAAAGCAGAAATATATGTTTTTCTGCAACTCTCTTGCTTTTTCAATGATCCAGTGGATGTTGGCAATTTGATCTCTGGTTCCCCTGCCTTTTCTAAAACCAGCTTGAGCATCTGGAAGTTCATAGTTCGCGTATTGCTGAGGCCTGGCTTGGAGAATTTTGAGCATTACTTTACTAGTGTGTGAGATGAGTGCAATTGTGTGGTAGTTTGACCATTCTTTGGCATTGCCTTTCTTTGGGATTGGAATGAAAACTGACCTTTTCCTGACTCAAATATATCTTTATTAATAAAATAGGAAATGTTGTGATCAACACATTTTTGACAATGAGAAATAAGTTCGTTTATTCCTACAGCATACAAATCCATGCCTTAGGATTTGATGGACTCTTGGAAAGCATTTTCTGCATCAGGCTGGTTGTGAAAACGCTTTTCCTGCAAAAAGTTGTCGAGATACTTGAAGAAGTGGTAGTTGGTTGGCAAGAGGTCTGGTGAACATGGCAGATGAGGCAAAACTTTGTAGCTCAATTCGTTCAACTTTTGAAGCAATGGTTGTGCAACCTAAGGTTGGGCGTTGTCTCAGAGAAGAGTTGGGCTCTTTCTGTTGACTCATGTCGACTGTAGGCATTGTATTTTTACTGCATATCATCAATTTGTTGAGCACACTTCTCAGATGTAATTGTTTCACCAGGACTGAGAAAGCTGTAGTGGATCAGATGAGTAGTGGACCACCAAACAGTGAGCATGGCCTTCTTTTGGTGCAAGTTTGACTTTGGGAAGTGCTTTGGAGCTTCTTCTCAGTCCAAACACTGAGCCAATCATCACTAGTTTTCATGTAGTGATGACTATTGTGACTTTTCATCACAAGTCACAATCTGATAGAGAAACAATTTGTGTTGTTGCATAGAATAAAAGAAGATGACACTTTAAAATGATGAATTTTTTTGATTTGCAGTCAACTCATGAGGCACTCACTTACCAAGCTTTTCCACCTTTTCAGTTGCTTCAAATGTCTAATGACCATAGAATGGTTGATGTTGAGTTCTTGAGCAACTTCTCATGTAGTTGTAAGAAAATCAGCTTCCATCACTGCTCTCAATTGGTCATTGTCAGGGGCTTCCCTGGTGGCTCAGATGGTAAAGAATCTGCCTACAGTGCAGGAGACCTGAATTAGATTCCTGGGTCAGAAGGATCCCCTGGAGAAGGGAATGGTACCCCACTCCAGTATTCTTGCCTGAAGAATCCCATGGCCAGAGGAGCCTGGCTGGCTGTATTCCATGGGGTTGCAAGTGTCAACTTTTGATGGGCGGTCACTATGCTCCCCACCTTCAAAGCTCTTGTCTCCTTTGCACAACTTCTCAAACCACCAATGCAATGTATAATCGTTATAGTTCCTGGGCCTAATGCATTGTTGATGTGAGTTGTCTCCACTGCTTTACTACCCATTTTGAAGTCAAATAAGAAAATTGCTCAAATTTGCTTTTTGTCTAACATTTCCATAGTCTAAAATACACATATAAACTAAACAGCATGTAGTAAGTCATTGGGCTTCCCTGGTAGCTCAGCTGGTAAAAAATCCACCTGCAATGCAGGAGACTCCGGTTTAATTCCTAGGTTGGGAAGATTCCCTGGAGAAGGGACAGGCTACCTACTCCAGGGGCTTTCCTGGTGTCTCAGACGGCTAAAAAATCTGCCTGCAATGCATGAGACCTGGGTTTGATCCCTGGGTTGGGAAGTTCCCCTGGAGGAGGACATGCAACCCACTCCAGTGTTCTTGCCTGGAGAATCCCCATGGACAGAGAGGCCTGGTGGGCTACAGTCCATGGGGTCACAAAGAGCCAGACACCACTGAGTGACTAAGCACACACACACACAGTAAGTCATTAGCAAAAAGCATAAAGCAAAAAAAAAAAAAAAAGCACATTAAAATGGTGTATAACACAGCCACATTTATTTAAGAATGTATTCCAAAATCAAATGGCAAATTTCAATAATGCAAAACCGCAATTACTTTTGCACCAACCTGATATATCCAAGAACACTCTGCTGTAGCCTTTATCTCGAGAGCAGGCCCTCCTGCGACTGCCTCTTGACCTCAGTGAAGTTTGTGACGAGACACTGGAACCCTGAGTATGCCAATCATGCCTGACCTCTACCTAAGCCCAAACATCCAAAGGCAGACTTCGCTTTGACTTCACTTCAGGCTTGAAAGGTACATAATAACTTGAGAATGATGAATACCACACCAACTGCCTGTATTTAGGACTTGTCTAAAAGACTTGACTCTCAGAACTTGCCGTGCCAACAGTAATCACTGTATTCCCTTCTTTTATCCTTTGAGGCTCTTATGTATTTTAAAAGCCTTCTCTATTTCTAGTTTTTTTTTTTTTTTTTTTACTTTAGTGGGTTTTAGCAGAAATAAATCATAGACTAAATACATCGTGGGAGGGAATTAGAATATTGCCACCCACGTGATAGAGAATTGCACTAGATATCGAATGAGCTTTATGTGCATTTAAACTCATTTATCCCTTGCACCAAATCTACTAAGAATGTTGGCTACAGTTTAAACAACTTGCCCAAAGTCACATGATTAGTAAGAAGCCAGGTCAGGATTCCCACACCTCAGCTGTGCTGCAGAAACCCTAAGGTGATCTCTACACTTTAGAAATATTCACACTAATTATCCCATGCTCTTTGTGAGAAAAACGAGGAGGCAGCTTCTCATGAAGTATTTGCCAGGTCATTCTGGTTGTTTGCTATGTTCTAATCAAGGGGCTTCAATTTCTTTGCAAAGAATCTAGACTCTAATAGAAAGGACTGAGCCTGATCATTGAGATTCCAGAACATGTATAAAGACGTAGTAATACTCACAAGATACATTATTTAAAAGTAGGAAATTTATGGCAGCCAGTGGTTCTGGGCTTCCCAGGTGGCCCTAGTGATAAAGAACTCGCCTGCCAAAGCAGGAGTCCTAAGGTGGCAGAATCAACCCCTGAGTTGGGAAGATTTCCTGGAGGAGGACATGGCAACCCACCCCAGCATCCTTGCCTGGAGAAATCCCATGGGCAGAGGACCCTGGTGGGCTATGGTCCATAGGGTTGCAAGGAGTCAGACATGACTGAAGCGGCTTAGCTCAACACAGCACAGTGGTTCTGTAATGGCAAAGACCTTAATGAGACAACTTAGTCTTTATTATCATTATTAATGAATTCTGCCTCTTCTAATTTGCTTCTGTTGAGAAATCTGTCGGTGGCTTTCCCAAGGATTAAATAAAACAAAATCTCAAGGTATCTAATACTTGCTACACATACACTTTGGTGACTAAATTTTACTTTCCAGGGGAATCTGGGTCATGATCTTCATTAAAAGCTGGTAATTGCATGACTGCATGTTGTCAGCAGAATGGTTGGGTCATTAATCCTTGGACTGCCTTGCTATCCTGATAAAGTATATAGTTTTGGAAATGAAGAGCTCAGGTTGGTCATTTTAGATTTCCTTGGTTTTATCTGCAGAATGGTCCACCACCAGCCCCTTACAGTGGGCTTCAGTTGTCTCATCTTTAAAATGGGTGATGCCCTTGATGATAGCAACAGTCTGTAAATATGGATTCTCAATATCCACTCTAATTCTAGCAATAATCACGAGAAAACTCAAAAGCTCTCCAACAGGGGTGGAGGCAAACCATTCACTGCTAACATTCTTTGGGTGCCTTAAAAAACAAGTAGCCAGAAGTAAATCTCAAGTTTCAGAATTATTGGTGGGGCCCCATCTTCTGTTTGTGTTATAGAAAGTAAAAGTGGTACCTTGAATACCTGATGGCCTTTAATATTCATCTTTCCGCCCATGTGGGTAAACTGCTATCAAGAGGATCTGCTTATTTTAAAAGTATAAATCATTTCAGATAGAAAATTCAAGTCACTCTTACTCCTGTCAAGATTTTGTCGACCTAATGAGAAGGTATGTTCATAAACAACTTAGCCAGCTGGTGAACTGAATTTGCCAAGGAGTATTGAGGCTGGAAGAAGCAGGCAGGACAATGGTGAATGGAAGGGTCATTTTCTCAGTTTCCAGACATTGATTGAGAAAATCAGGGGATCCTGCAAGGATAGTTAAAATAAGAGAACATTGCTATTCTACATAATACAGGAGAAACATAAGAGAAAATTGTTACAAAGTAGCAGCTGCCTGCCTCGGGAACTCTTTTGATTTCATTTGAGTTTCCATCTATCCATGGGAGGCACTTCTCTTAACATAACAATCATTTTGATTATCTTTTTCATAGATATTGTTATTTTCATATAGAATTGATAAACTTGGTTTCACATGGCTTCAAATAATTGAATGCTGACTATTTTTGTTTCTTGTACTTTGTGTTTTTAAATTTTCACTCAGGGTACATTAGGGTGAGTTTCTTAGAAATTTGACAGTCATCAGAGAAGGGAAAATGCCAAATACTGATTAATCAAAATAGGGTTGCTGTAAAAATAAAGCAAAATTTGGGCCATGCATAGGTTCATGGACACCATTTAAATACATAGAATTAAGCAGTCAGAAGTTATAACATGAAGTTAGTTATACTTTACATTTTTCAACAAGTAAGGAATGCCTTTAAGTTCAGCCTCACCCTTTCATAAAATGATAGTTGGATCTGCAGTGAAATTTAAACCTTGAGCAGTAGGCTCAAGAAGGAGGCTTCCAGGGAAGGCTGCATGATTAGCATGCAAAAGACTTAATTGCAAGGACTCTTGCAATCCACAGCTGTGAAAGGGATGAATAAGAGGGAAGTTCAGGGTAGGGAGAGAAGTGAAGCTGCTATGAAATCTTAAATGAAGCCTAAACTGAACCTGCAGCCCATTTGTAAGAAGACTTGACCCCTCTGAGCTGATCCAAGTTGCAGTAAAATGCCCAGACCAAGACAACCGTCACCAGGCAATGGTGATGGTGACCTGGAGAAGAGGATCTAGGTGAATATTCTCTTTGCTGTTGTTTAGTCACTAAGTCATGTCCAACTCTGTCTGCCACCGTCTGGACTGTAGCCCACCAGGGTCCTCTGTCCATGGGATTTCCCAGGCAAGGATACTTGAGCGGGTTGCCATTTCCTTCTCCAGGGATCTTTCCAACCCAGGGATCAAACCCACATCTCCTGCACTGGCAGGCAGATTCTTTAGCACTGAGCCACCAAGGAAGCCCCACTCTCTCTTTAGACTCAAGCTTTCCACCAATAGCACTGGAGATGTTTCTGGACTGCCAGCCACACAGGCATATCTTGCTCTCCTTAATGTTGCTCCCAAATTTGGCATCCCTTCTGGTGGCTATCTTAGTGGCCTCTGCTCCAAACTTCTCCATCTCTCCTCTTTCCATCTATACTCAATTGTCTTGTTCCATCCTCTACTGCTAATTGTTGGGATAAGACACATATCTCCAACTTCTACCATAATAGCTAGTAAATGCTCCACTTCTTGAAAATTTTGGTAACATGGACTCCTTTTGGTAATGATGCCTGGTATCAAGGGCATGAAGACACTGGTGGCAACTCCAAGCAGAGTGGAGGATGACGGAACAAAGTGAAAACAACAGGGAATTTAAACTCCTTTTGTGTGACATAACTATGGGCTACACACAGCTTCCCTGGTGGCTCAGATGGTAAAGCGTCTGCCTGCAGTGCGTGAGACCTGGGTTTGATCCCTGGGTTGGGAAGATCCCCTGGAGAAGGAAATAGCAACCCACTCCAGTACTCTTGCCTGGTAAATCCCATGGACAGAGGAGGCTGGGAAGCTATAGTCCACGGGGTCACAAAGAGTCAGACACGACTGAGTGACTTCACTATTCTTTCTTTCTTTTATGAGCTGCATAGAGTTAACCTTACTGATACACTGTTGAGAGATTACATCACATGAGATTTGCAAACGTGCCTCACCAGCTCTCCCAGAGATATCCACAGAAATGCCGAAGGAAATGACTATGTTTTAAATCTTAAAGTAATAATTCCAGCAATAGATGAGTATACCTAAACTATGGCAGCATTGATGGGTCCTTGCTCAAAGCTGCATCACTCCTGGACTCATGAGACAGCATCTCTCTCTAGTTGAGGATCTCAGGGAAGGGCATACGGTGAGACCCATGTCAGGAGTTCAGGAAGGCACTTAGTTCTACCAGAAGGGATAGCAAGGAAAAGGAAAGGGACCAGAAATTACAGGAAGAGGTTGGATGCGGTTAATATAGTGAAGTGACTGCTCTGAACTAGGTGCGCCTCTAGTAACTTTCAATGAATTCTCGCAGCAACACTATGGGAGATTTTTTTATCACATCTTTAAATACATATATACACCAAGTATTAAAGAAGTTAGTTATTGACTAGGGAAAACAGCTGGTAAGTGAATGAACCAAGCATTTGGACTCCAAAACCAAGGCTTCTCCCATCATCTCACACCCTCATATGTCTTAAGCCATGGGGATTCTTAACCAACTTTTTTTTTTTTTTTTTAATTTTGGCAATGCTGGGTCTTCATTGCACTGCGTGGTTTGTCTAGTTGTGACATGTAGACTTAGTTGCCCAGTGGCCCGTAGGATCTTATTCCCAGAGCAGGGATAGAATTCGTGTTCCCTTCTCTGGAAGTGGGACTCTTAACCAGCGGACCCCCAGGGAAGTCTCTTAAACAAGTTTCAATGACAGCAGTTCAATTTTCTAGTACTTAGAGGATTAGTATTTTAAACTGCTTGTTAATATTTTTTAATAACTTCCTGGCTGAGAGGTAAATATTCTCATATTTTCTAAATGAACCCTGGTTATTTTAACTTGTACCTATGCCATAAATGATTTATGTATTTAAATACATTTACTCTTATGTCCATAATACACGCTGCCTCTTTTTCTGTTAAAAAAAAAAAAGCACAACACCATTATTTCCTGGTCTGTACTTTGATCACTCTGCTGTAAAGTATATATGTTTATGTTTTTTATTTGTGTGTGTGTGTTTGCCTGTTAAAATAGTAGCAATGTACAGTCATTTTGTTTTTCTTTCTTTTTTCATTATGCTGCTTTTGTTGGTTTGTTTTGGTTTACTTTTCAGATCATTTTAGCTCTTTAAAATGGACTCACTATAGTAATGCTTTCATTAATAAATTCTATCTTTATTAAAATAAATGATTTCCAAAACATGTCTATGAAGTTTTGAATTTCTCTCACTATGGAAAATTAGTTAAGATAAAAAAAGAATATGTTTTTCCTTGAGGTGACTCCATCTTTCATTTATTTATATTTAAGTATTTAATTTATTTATATTTAAGTATAAATAAATTTATTTATATTTAAGTATTAAAGATGTTTCTAAACTGCTAGGTAGAATTTCAATGTTTGAAAAAATACTATTAAATAATTGCATAAAGTCTACTTTGATAAATCATTTTTTTTAATGCTATTTTGGTCTTTTATAAAGGCAGAACAATATTTACTTAACTAACATTAAAAAATAATTATTTTACTAATTTGGTTTCATTTTATTAAATTCCCTTTCTAGAATTAATGGACTTTAAAAACTTGATAACAAAGAGCTAATGAATAAGAATCATAAATAACAGCTTGTAAAAAGCTAAACAGAGAGATGCTTCACCTGAGCTCCAAGGATGACTTTCCAAACATACCACTAAAAGTCATTCATTTAAATTCCGCATGTAACTGGTAAGACGTGATGCCTGTCTTTATGGGAAAATAACCTAAAGAAAGAGTGGCCATTTGCATTCGTATGG
The DNA here is from genome assembly GCF_019320065.1 of Cervus canadensis. Classification (NCBI taxonomy): domain Eukaryota; kingdom Metazoa; phylum Chordata; class Mammalia; order Artiodactyla; family Cervidae; genus Cervus; species Cervus canadensis. The sequence continues at coordinate 91,244,868 of NC_057391.1, read as the reverse complement.
CTGATTCCCGCTTCTGCGAAGCTTGAGGTGCTGTGACCCAGCAGTGTGATCAGCTGCGCATGCGTGCGTGTCTGTGCCCAGGCTCGACGTTGCAACCCACGGACTGTGCTGGCCACGCTCCTCTGTTCATGGACTTGTCCAGGAAAGAACACTGGAGTGGGCTGCCATTTCCTACCCCAGGAGAAATCACCTAAATGCTCCAATAAAAATTATAAAGTCATTCATTTAAAGTATCAATCAGTCTGTTATCAGCTATTAGAAAGTCTGCATTAGGGAACATATTTAATAAAACAATATATCATTACTAAGTTCAGATGTATGACATAATCAAATAAAGATACTGTTTACTGTTTACTGTTTACTGCAGGGATTCTTAGGTAACGATATTGAGGCTAAACATTTTGAAATTAATATCCCACTGTTATATAAGCAGTGGTTTTATAAATATATTGAAGGTCTTGAAAAGAAGCATTTTCTAATTACTTGAAATGCTTGTCCTTTATTTTTTTTAGACCACAACTGTATACTTTTTGAAGGTTTAAAGATAAGAAACGGCAGAGTCAGGGATAGAATCTGTTTCATTTAATCTAAAATAAACATTTATCAATCATCATTTTCCTGGATATTCTTCTCATAATTTTCTGTTGGATATTTAGTTTAATAGTTACTGTATAAAAGGCCAGCAAAGATACAGATGAATTTAATATTTTAAGAAACAATTTTGCCTTTTACAGTTGTAGGGAAATCTACCTTTGATTCTTTTCATTGAGACAAGGTATTTTATAAATGTGTCTACTTAGTAATATTGCTTGAATTTTCCTGTTTTGAAGGGAAGGTAATTGTATTGATCAGAAAGAGGGTTGTTGCTCTTTCTTCTCTTTCTACTCATTTGGAACATTTCAGCAGTAGTGGTTATGAATGAATCCCTGTCACTGCACTGAGCTCTTGAAATGAATTATCTCACTGAGTCCTCAAACGTTTGAGTACCCCATTTCACATGTGAAGAGACTGAGGCTAGGGACTGTAAATAATGTCATACAGGTACAAAGTGGGAGTTGTATCCCACAACTTGTTATTTTAATGACGGTACATGTTGCTTCCCAGACATGCTGAGTTTACTCTTGTTATCGCTAATGGGAGACATGCCAGTCTTTATGATAAAAATTAATGAAACTCCCTGATTAATGAATGAGCATTAATGAATGCTCCCTGATTTCCACTCCATACACATTTTTCTAAAATTGATAAGAACATAGGACATAAAGCAGTCCAATTAAATAAACCTAAACTTCAAGGAAAAACTAACAAGGATGAAACGGAATTTAAAGAACTTAAAAAATCAACCAAACTCTAATGCTTTCAAGTACAGAAAAGAAGCCTGAGAAGTGAATGGTCTCACCCAAAATGCAAGAGAGACTTGAGCTATGTAGCCCAAAGTTTGAACATTAATTCCATATATTTCCAGAAAGTAAGTGACAATTATTGAGCACTTGGTATGTGTCAAGCATGGTGCTGTATTGTTGCTGAGGTAAATTTTGCAATTACCCTTTGTACATTTGAGAGAATTGAAGCATAAATGTATCCAAGGCCCAAGCATTAGTATGGGTTGCAGTAAGGATGAATCCGGCTCTCGAAAGCTTTGAACTCGGAATGAAAGCAATTCACCATCTTTCAGTAATTTAGCTTCCCACCCAACAGGCAGTATAGAAGCTGCTGGTCTCTATCGGGTGTAATTGGCCTCTATTACAAAGCAATTGTTTTTCCCTTACTTCAGATACACTTCAGGAGCATCCTATATTCCAACTAACCAGGGCCGCCACTGTGTGAAATATTTAACAATAGAAAGAGCTGTGGGCCAATCTATCAAAACAGACACTGGCCCAAACAGAAGAGAAATTGGCTCTGGACCAAGGGATTGGTAGCATCATCTTACAACTACCAAAGAATTGGCCTGAAACCAATTACACTCTGCGGTCCAGGACTAGAATAGAAAGGTGTTTTTTTTTTCTTCCCTCAGCATCAGAATATTTGACCTTCTGCATTTATTGATCAAGGAAAGATGGGATTAAAAAGAAAATAAGGTTAATATAAACCCCGGTGAGGGAGCTGCTTTGAGACTATTTTAACAACCATGAGCAGAGAGTATACAGAAGGGAAAGAAAAAAAAAACAAAAAACAGCTGAGGAGGATGCATGTTTCTTAATTACAACTAGATTAGGAAACCAAGAATGGTATTGATTGCAGAAAGGAACTGTGTGACAGCTGGTAGACCATCGCATCTTCACTGCAGAGCCATTATAACCCTCTTCCTTCACTCTCAATCAAGCGTGGATGCACCCTGCCATAGTCTGTGGTGTAGCAGAATGAAATGCACCTATGTCACTTACCATTATAGATTTCTGAAACAGAAAGTTATTACCTTGATTTTTTTGTTAAGTGTCTCAATTTCTTGATGTCTTTGAAACGCTCGTTCTGATACTCACCCATGTGAAACAGTTCCTGAATTAATTTCAGGATAACCATTCTGACCTGTCCTCTGCGGATCAGAGAGGGGATAGCCACACTACACAGAAGTCAATCCTCTCTGTAGGAGAGTGTTCTATCCTGTTCAATGTATCCCACTCACCGATGAGACAGAAGACCCGGTGTTGCTTTGTGTTACGGTAGGGAATCTCCTTTTCCCCAACTGTTCAAGAGAAAAGAATGTGTGTGTGTGTGCTCCGTCACATCTGACTCTTTGAGACCACATGGACTATAGCCCACCAGGCTCCACTGTCCATGGAATTTTCCAGGCAAGGATATTGGAGTGGGTTGCCAATTCCTACTAAGGGCATCTTCCTGCCCAGGGATCAAAGCCAAGTCTCTTGTGTCTCCTTCAATGGCAGGTAGATTCTTTACCACTGTACCACCTGGAAAGTCCGGTACATGAAAAAAGAATAGAGAAAATAAAAAACTGCCTGTCAAACTTGTATTGAGAATGGTTATACACAGTGATGTGGGATTTTGAATGCTAACTACCTCTAAATAGATGATTCCTAACAATCTGATTTTAATAATTCTGATAACTATTCTGATCTTAATTCTCAAGAAGCTTCGTTTCACCATGTAAAGTTGGCTACATGTCACCCTGTGCTTGTGAATTGGGTCTGTCTAGAAAATACAGAGGCTGAATGTCATTTATTTCAATCCCAGATGATGCATTAACTACTATGCTTGGGTGCTAAGTCACTTCAGTCTTGTCCGACTCTTTGCGATCCTTTGGACTGTAGCCCACCAGGCTCCTCTGTCCATGGGGATTCTCCAGGCAAGAGTACTGGAGTGGGTTGCCATGCCCTCCTCCAGGGGATCTTTCCAACCCAGGGATTGAACCCAGGTCTCCTGCAATGAGGCGGATTCTTTACCAGCTGAGTCGCTAGGGAAGACCACCAGCTGCTATACATGCCTTCAGTTCTGTCAGCCACCACACGTGTTAGTCTTCACTATCTCCATCTAAGGTAAAAGAAACTGATAACCCTAAAGTGTAAGTTACTAGCAAGGCCAATTGGCAGGTCAGTGACAGAGGCAGGTTTCAAAAAAAAAAAAAAAATCAGCCTGATACAAATTTGAATAACTATCACTCTCCACTGCTTCCTTCTTTATGGAAATATCATTTCTAGGAGAGACTATTTATTCTCATGGTAATAACCAAGATAATGCAATGTGAACCTTTAAATGATATATGCTGTATTTTTGGTATAGGATGTGACACAGTGAATAATGACTGTCCCCTTTGATATTGCTGATGGAAAAAAAAGTCTAACTCTGTTTTTTATATGTGAAGAATTCATTCTGACTAGCAAACTGTCAAAATGTTTTTCTTTGACTCTGTGTTGCCCAATGCTTTGCATATTTTTCACAACGGTGACATTTTGTTGCAAGAAGATTCTTTAAGATAGCTCTTTGTATGCCTTTTGCAAGCTGGCTCAGTTTTGAGATTGTGTGTAAAATATTCTTCGAATCATTTTAATAGTTCTCTTAAACATATCCTGAGTCCATTTCAAGCTTTCATATCAGTTAATGTGTGACTATCGTATAGTCACAAAAACAAAATTCTGCAAAAAATAGCATTGGGTTACCAAAAAATATTAAAGAAAATATATGTTTTGCTTTTGAGCAAAACTTATTCTACATAATTCACAATTCTACAGCTCTTTCTGAGGCTTAAAAAAAAAAAAATCCAGCCACAGTAGATTGACTGGGTATCTGCTTTCTGAGATGCTGTTGTGTGTGAACAGCTGATTCCACAGAGAGCCTGATGTCACCACAGGGGCCCCTGTCCTCCTGTCACATATTCTCCAGAAGCGTGTATGGGGCACGTGCTAGGGACTGGACACCATCCTCAGCACTGGATGAGACAACTATCGATGTAAAACCCAGAGCATAGGCATGAAGCAGACCCATGAGAAGTTCCAAGCTATCAGTGGCACAAGAAAAAGGGTATTAAAGTTAGAGTAACTGCACAGAGAAGTCACATCTTGGAGAGGTGTGGCCCAAGAAGCTTTCCAAGTCAACACTTGTTGGGGGTGGTGGTACATTTGAATTGTATCTTGAAGGACAAAAATGTCATCAGACAAGATGCTTGAGATCTTTGGAGTTAGACTTAAAGATTTTAATTCATTTACTCATTTAAAGTATATATCTGATCCACCGTCCATAACACATGAGGAAGAAATACGGTAAGGAGTGCCAGGTAGAAATGTGTGGCAGGACATGTATGTTACACAGAGTTTGATTTCTCTCTTAAGGTCATATTAATGAAACATTTTGAAATTCAGACAGTGTCACACCAGGTATTCTTTATAGATTACCCTTTGTCCCTCTGGCAAGGCTGAAGTGGAAAGTGAGGAGAGGAAGGGTCTTAAGCATGTCAAACATTTGAGAGATTAAGTACTGGAACTAGGATTGTTAGCTGATTGTTTTATAGGTGCCTGAACTCTCCAAGCGTTTCCCTGGTAGCTCAGATGGTAAAGAATCTACCTGCAATGCAGGAGATCCAGGTCTGATCCCTGGGTTGAGAGAAGATCCCCTGGAGAAGGGAAGGTCTACCCACTCCAGGATTCTTGCCTAGAGAATTCCATGGACAGAGGAGGGGAGCTCTCCAAGAAGGCAAAGAGAGGGAAAGAGTGTAGGCTGTGAGTTGAACACTAGTGGCTTCCAGGAAAGATTTTTGATGATGCAAAGTTAAGCCTCCTGGAAAACTGTCTTACTCAGCACGAAAACTTACCTGGTCTCAGCGAATATTTGCTGAATGAAAACAAAACTAATAAAGACCCATACGAACCCAAAGCAGGGAGTTTAATAGACTCTCTGATCCAGCACAGTTTTATATGTGATTGGGAAAAGATAGACCCATGATGGAGGCTTATTATGGCAAAGGATAAGAATTCCCCTAAAGGGTACATTGAAATGTTCATCTAGTTGAGACCTCATACCAAGAACATGGACAAATGAGACCATCAGTAGCTGTGTATGTTCCAGTGACACCAGGTTTGGAGTTAAACATTAAAAATTCTTTACCCTTGACTTTCTGTAAAGCTAGTGAAATAAAGCTTGTATAATAGCCTCTAAAGCAAACATTCTATATTTGTGCTATGAAAAAAAGGTCTAACTCCAGAAGCCAGTTTGCTAACACCCTAATAGATTCTGACATATGAGCATCTTCAGCAGGATTTACAAAATATTTAAAGCAATCTCTCAAGTATGAAACAAATTCATTACCCAAAATAACCTGACTCAAGTCCTTTTAATACTTCTCTCAGCTCACCCTGTGGATATACACAGAGCTTGATTCTATCTGAAGCTTTCAAGTCACATCAGTGTGCAGACATCAAATAATCACAAAAACAGAACTACTGTTAAAATCTAGGAGTGGATGACCAAGAAAATTCAAATATATTTGGAGGTTTGTAAAAATATTCCTTTGATTTGTCACAAAAAAATATAATTAGTAAATGTGTCCACTGGGTGAAGTTGTGGTATCTCCATCATTAAAAATCTTAAACACTAAGAATTTGTCCTGAAGACTAGTCAGTCTTAAGGCTAGTCAAAAAATTAAGAGGCAAGAAAACAGTTAAGAAGGGTCCATGGAGTCAGGCGCCGTTGTTATTATTATTTTGGATTGATTTCCATTCTGGTGCTTAACGGGAATTTAAGAGGTGGCTGTCTGTAATTACCAAAAACAACTCTGAAATTTTCAATGACTTGGTGTAAACTTGAAAAGTTAACTCAATTGAAGTCTGATTTTATTAAGGCACGGTCACTTTGCTTCATCTACTAAACACCAAGGTCATCTATCATTTTTCTACCTAACATATGAATTTGATGCATGATCACATTTATCAACACGTATGTACACCTCTTTTCGTATCTTAGCTATCCCATTGAGTTTTTAATGAGAGAGTGTCAAGTTATTACATGAGCTCTGAGACACTTGAATGTGTTAAAAAAACAAGTTTATTACACAGTCTGTGGGCTTCTTAGCAGCAGAGTCATGTTTTTCTCTGAATCCCCAGTAGAACCTAACAAAATGCTCTGTAAAAAGTAGATGAGAAGTAAATATATGGGATGAACAAATGAAGTTCTTTAGAGACATGGTGGAGGGGAAGATATTCTTGACTTGGCCATGCCTGTATTTTATTATTCTATCAAATCTCTGAACTCAGGCCAGCACCTCAAACAAGGTCGATGTCTCATAAACCTTTTTGAATGAGCAGTATTCCTTGATTAAGGAGCTAGTCTCCACAGAGTAAAGTCTGCACCTCTTGGCAAAAGTAACCAAGAATATGTAAATGTTGTATGTAAAATCTCCCAAATGTAATATGGATCACCTACTTGCGCTTTCATAGTTAATTCCCCAACAGAGATTCTGCAAATCATTAATACTAGTAACTGGAGTGTCATCATTTTATTTCCTAGTTCTGTCTCTGTCAAATACACTATTAGTAAAAGGCCAAGAGGGATCAGAGAAAGGGGGTTCAGGAAAAATCAGGAGATTAATCCCGAGTTGAACTTGAGCATAGGAATAAACACGTTTTCATGAGTGCTCAGTGAACGGATGGGTGGATGAGCCATAAACAACTCTGAAGAAGAAAGTACCATGAGGATTCTTAAGTGAAATGACATTTTAAATTGATATACTATGAAATAGGGAAAATGACTATTCTGATGAGGTGACTACATTGGTATTTATCTATATTCTAAACACAGATTTCACAAACATAAAATAATATGCTCAGGTAGGTGTGTATATTCAAAAGATATTCATAGGAATATAACAGTTTAGTCAGGAAGTAGAAAACAGCATGACAATTTCATATAAACCCTTCACACAAAACAGGAGTCAAATGGCCTTAACACACAGAAGTTGTGTTCAAGGTAAGAGAAAGTGAAAAACCCTATTACCTCCTCCAGCCTTCTCAACCTCCAGCATCCGGAAGCGTCTCTCATTTCTCTTTGACTTGAACCCAGAAAAGATGGGCAGTAACCCAATGAACTTACTCAGATAAACACAATGAGGTTTCTTTTTAAAATAAGCCTTTACTGAATATATCAACAAGGTACTGTATCGTGTAGAGTGAAGCATCTAGTTAACAAAGTGTGCGGCGCGGTCGGCCTCAGAGGACGTGTGATGCGCTCTCCCAGCCCCCTTGCAGCCCCTCGTCAGCGAGAACACACCACAAAAACCAGGAGCGAATCGGCTGTGGCTCAAACGAAAACCCATCATGAGGATTCACTGTCAGTGGCTATATACTGGTCCTAGGACAGACACGGGGGCGGTGCCTTCACCTTGCCTCAGAAAGGGTTATACATCTTCCATCCCGAGGATGTAACTGTGAACCCCGGTGCGTGGTGTGCGTGTGCATGTATGCAAGTGTGTGTGTGATACTAGCTTCAAAATGCCTGTCGTGATGGCCTTGCTTTGTGCTCTTCTGGTGACTGTGCCGCTAGAAAAACTAAAACTATAGCAAGAGAAGGTGATTTTTTGTTATAACAACAGGATCCCATGTGTACAAAACTGTGTCCCATAATCAGGGACAAGCACCCCGTTTGTCAGCTCTCTTTTCACCCTCGCTCGGGAAGAAATTAGAGAAGGGGGGTAAACTACTGCTCCCTACATGACTTAAAGAAAGTGCCTCAGGCAAGGCTGGACAAGACTAATAAAGAAGGAGGTCTGGGGCTTGCTTTGCGTATCTCTTCCTCTTTGGGAAGCTCTTTTCTGTTCTGCTTTCCCATGCAGTTGGAAAGGTAAATCATGAACAAAACCATGATTCTCCTGTTCTAAAGTGAAACACTGTCTCCTTTTCATAAGGTAGTGAGAAAAATGTTACAAGCAAAGAACTAATGGAAATTGATGACTTCTAGGTCTAAGGTTGCAATGGATGCTGCAAGTGAGATTAGCTGACCAAGCCATCTGCTTCCTGTGGGGAGCAAGTGTATCACCTTGTGTCTGGAATGGATACTTTGCTCACAACACCCAGACTTTGTCCTTCTCAGTGGGAAAGAAGTTCTGATTCCTGTGGAATGACTAGGACCATTATGATCCAGTAGGAAATGGAGCCATAATATTAGCTATTTTATTCATCCTTTTTACCAGACTGGTCACATTATACCTTTTTTTTTTTTTTTTTAATCTCAGGGAAAACATCCAATAAATATTCAACAAACATCCAGATAACTAGAAATTGCATGATTTCTCACGGTAGACTTTTTTGCACTTTTCACACAAGAAAAATAGGCAGGGGAACCCTTTTTTCTCTCTGCTTTTGCTCGTCCCATGTGATGAGCTGCTGATGCATTTGGCAGTTTGAAGGAAGCTAGGGGCCTCTCCACGTTCAAACACGTCTCCCTAAATGAGTAGGTATCCATGACAACCCTGGGTATGAATAATGGTCAGCAATATCTGTGTGCTCCCGGTTATGCCTTTTCCTTTTGGAATTTCTTCTGCACAATAACAGTTACTAGCTCTAAAAGTAGACACATTGTATCTGACATCACTCCCATTGGGTGAGACAAACATCAAGCTCTTTATCAACTGGAAAGTATGGCTTTGTTCGTGGTCTTGTCCTGCTCCTTTAATTTTGACTCTTGGTAACCTCAAAATGCATAATAATGATGAGCACAAGAGAGGTCCAACATACAGATGTATCAGCAAAACATTCCCATGACAAAAGTGCCAATCAAAGCAGAATCTGCCACTGATGGTCCTTCAGTGGTTTTCCTAAGACATGTAAGACAGTGCAGATTCCGTGATGTGCTTTTCTATTATGATGCGGGTGAGAGGCCCAGGTATGCTGTTACAAATGGGAGACCAATCTTGGTTTGAGCAGGCTCTATCATGTTGTACACAAGCTTAGAATTAAGCCTCTAACTAGATTCTATCTCCTCCTAGGAATGCCTTCTAGCAAAAGAACCATTTCAGATCATCCTAATCTTTTCACATGACCAGGTCTCCATCATAGGACTTAAGCCCCAGATAATTCTGCAGATCTCATAAGACATTATAGAAACCTCCCTAACCTTGGTCTTCTTGGCTCAAAGCAAAGACATTTGTTTCAGCAGCCACATACCCGACTGGAGGTTATACACACAATACAAATAAATGAGAATGATTATTCTGTAGATAAAAGGAAAAAAAAAAACTTCAAAAATCAAAGTACCATCATTTGAACACATATTTTTATCTACACAGCCAAGGAGAAAAGGACAGTGGAAGGGAATTATCCAGTTAAATACATAAAGCCCCGTGTCATGGTCCTGCATTTCGGATGGCTTACTGCTACACTAATCGTTTTCACAGATTGTCTTTTCCCTTCACTGTGTGGACCTAGCTTTAAAAAGGCAACAGTCAAAATGAGCTAGCTAATAGACTAAAATGAAAACCAAAGTCACTTTAGAATTAATTCAAATTAATTCATAGTTAATTTCAGCTTGACTGCACAGTTTCGATTCTTGTGTCTGCAACACTATAACTTCAGTTATATTTTCGGCTTATTCTGAGGGACAAGGGAGATTAAAACATACTACTTGGGGATATATTATTAAAGAAAATAAAGCTCTTACTATAAAGAAAAACTTGCATAGCATTTTATACCTAAACTTTTACAAAGAAGACACATCACAGTTCTATTTTGTTAAAAGTAAGAGGGACAGAGAAAGCCAAAGCAACATGATTGTGACGTTAACATCATAGGTTCCTAAAATAATGACCAGTGATCAAGGAAATATGCAACACAGTGAAATGCCTAAATTTGCTTTTCAAAAGAATTTTCCAAGGGTGTACTTTTTAGATAAGGTGTGTATGTGATCGATAGCCCTTCTACATCTAAGGGATGGAGAGGAGGACATTATACATGCTTTCTGAAGATGGACGTTGCTTCAAAAAGTATCTAGAATTAAGCCTGGACATCCTTCTCTTCTCTATGCCCTCTGCTCAATGCCCTGCGCTGCCAAGATTAGGGGAACAAGCCTTCCCTCCCAGACTTGTTCATTTTTCATCTGTTATCCGGTTAATATAAGATTGATCATCCCTCACAATTCCCAAAGAAGAGGAACATCCACAATTTAAAAAGAATAAATGAAATTTTAAAAAATGGAAGCGGATCAAAGTCAGTTCAAGGTGGAAACACAGTATTGCTTTAAAAAAAATATATGGTATTTTGCCAGCTTTGATGTGTCTTTACAGAATTATTAGCAGGGAAAATTAGTATACATTTTAAAGTGAGTATGGATATTTTGTGCAACCAAGACTGGCATCCATAGTTTTCTTTCAATTTTTTTAGTAGAGGGGTGACCAACAAATGCATCATCAACAGCTAATTATGAAAATATACGTGAGGTGATTGGAAGACAAGAATTTCTGAGGGGATAAAGGTATTAATTCAAGCTATTTCAACATGATACTAACAAAATTAGTTGATATAGTATAATGGGACCACTGATTACGTGCTTTTGTCTAAAGGGTATCAATAGTTTTAAAATAACCAGTTCAGTACCAGTTCAGTTCTAAAATAACCAGTTCCAAACATTGATCCCTTGTTGGTCTAAATATCATGTTGACATAGCTGCAGTGAATCTACCCAAATAATTCTCATTATCAAAAATAATTCCATTCAATATAATTCTTCCCATTATTTTATTAGCCTCTTCTAAAAAAGTATTCTAGAATATATCTCTGTTGAATGTGATTCAACCTGATGTATAATTTGAATAGTAACACTTTTAAAGGGAGTTTTCTTGCTGGAATATCCTACCTGCCCCGAAGATGACTGAAATCAGACTCAGGTTTCTGTTTCACATAGGGCCAGGGGAGCCTGAAGTGTGATTTTTCAAGTTCCCAGTCAGAAAGCCAACCCCTGGATTCAAAGGTCTTTTCAAATCTTGTCTCATTTTCTGGATTCTGCCAGGATGGGTTAACTTATCTGATAGGAACTGACTTCCTCCAGAGATGCCTTCTGCATTTCCTCCTTTGGGTCAAAACAGGGTGACTACCTCCTTTCTTAGATTCTACAAGCTTTCGCTTTTCTTCCAGACCCAGAAGTATAGAAATTGTATGAAGATATCTGGGGTGCATTTCTTGTTTTAAGACTATTATCTGCCCTACTCTGATGAGTCCACTTTAACCTGCCCTTTTATCTGACCACCAACTCTAGGAAACGAATTTGTTCTGAAGCATCCACAGTGAAGTGGCGAATCGCATCAGGAGGAAGAATCACTCATTCTTTCACCCTGGCATTGGGTTCTCATTGTACAACCCTGCACAGTACTTCAGCAACTATTTTTTTTTTTTTTTAAGATTTAAAAAGCAAAGAGTTACAAAACTGCTTGTAATTAACTTGGAATAGAAAAGATAGCACTTTTTTTTTTTAAATCCCATTATATAGTACACCGTATAAATTACAGAGTATGCAAATGCACAAATGCATCTGTGTAACATTTATCAAATGTAATCCGCGTGTCTCTATGTGCACACACGTGTGTGTTCTCGAGGGTCTCCGTGTCCGTCCGCTTCGGCGGCGCTGGGCGTCTGTCCGTCACGTATGGCAGTGCTCCAGGTCTGGCACGCTGCTATTGCAGTATCGCATGTTGTTGGGGATGTGGCAGTCTGTGTAGTTAATGCCCCCATTCGGGGTGTAGATGGGCTGCAGTCTGAAATCTCCTTTAAGGAGCTGATCGTTATTTAAGGAGACGATCTGGAAGCTGGTCTCCGTCATCTCCAGGATGGAATTGTCCTTCTTGGTGCCCGCCTCGCAGTAGTCGTCTTTCCGCCGGCCTCGGTTGTATTTCCACTTCTGGGAGGTGTAGCGCCCCCTTCTGTGCATGTGCCAACAGAACACGCCGAGCAGGACCACGAGCACAAATATCACGGCGCCCCCTATCAGGCCGGCCAGCAGGAACGGGGAGCCCATGCTGTGCGAAGTCGTCTGCTCGTGGCTGGAGGCCGTGTTGCTGCCGTTGTTCACATAGGCGTCGTGGGTGGTGGCCTCCGAGCACACCGTGTCTTCCACAGCCCGGTAGTTGAACGCATCCAGGGGTACCAAACAAATCCGGTAGGTGGATCTGGGCTCCAGATTCACCAGGCTCAGATGCTGCTTCTCCCCGCTGACGATGCGCTCCTGAACGATGCCCCCCACCAGACTGTGGCCCATTTTCACCCACGTGAGCTTGTAAGCCATCACAGTGAAGAGGGACAGCCAGCTGACTTGGATGGACGTGTCATTCACGAAATGGATGGAGAGCTGGATCCGTTCGGAAAGCGGCGGGGTCACCCTTTCTCTGCCGTCCCAGTCGGGAATCGTGGGAGGCTTGGATGCTGTGGGGCTCAGGGGTGTGTAGCTTCTGCTGGGGATCGGGGCGGAGAACGTGGGGGGCTGAGTCACGGGAGGAGCTGAACTCGGGGCTGGGGTGAGGGGAGGCAGGCCGGGGGTCGTGGTGGGGCAGGACAACAGATTCATATTCAGCTCCCGCACGGCCATGCCCCTGACTTGCTCGGGACCTTGGCACATGAAACCTCGCACGTTGAGCGAGGCGGGGATGTGTCTGAGCCACTCCGTGACCCATTTAATGCTGCAGTCACAGAACCAAGGGTTGTTCCGAGCGGTGAGCTGCTTCAGATTGGAGAGGTTGTCAAAGACCCCTTGAGTTAACACGCGCAGCTGGTTGTTGGAGATGTCCAGCCGTTCCAGCTTCCGGAGGTTGGAGAAGGCCGTCAAAGGGATGTGGCTGATCTGGTTGTCCTGCAGGTAGAGCCTGACCAGGTGCGTACCCGGGAGGTCAGGAGGCGGGCGGGAGAGCGAGTTCCGGACGATGGAGAATTCCTTGAGCTTGGTGAGGTGGCCGAAGGTGCCCTCGGCGATGCCCTTGTTGGTCAGGAGGTTCCCGTCCACGATCAGACGCTCCAGGCTCGTGAGGTTCTGGAAGGCCATGTCTGAGATGACGGCGATGCGGTTCTCGTCCACGCGCAGCTCCTGCAGGTCCACGGGAAGGCCCACCGGGACGCTGCTCAAGTGGTTCTTGGACAGGAACAGCAGCTTGAGGCTCAGGGCCTCGCGGAAGGCCCCGTCTTCCACGCCCACGGTGGAGATGGAGTTGTCGTCCAGGTGCAGCTCTTCCAGCTTCAGGAGCTGGGCCAGGGCCGCCCGTGAAATGGTCTGAATATTGTTTTCCTGCAGGTGGAGGACGCGGACGTTCTTGGGGAGGTTCATGGGGAACTCGTCCAGCTGGTTGCCGTAAAGGTAGACGGTGTGCACAGACTGAATGCTGTGTAATTCTGCAGGAAACCCAGCATTATTAATTTGGTTGTTATGGAGGTAGAGTACCGTGACGCCCTCCGGGATCCCAAGAGGCACTGAGGTCAAGCTTCGCTCGTTGCAGTAGACGAAGTTCCTGTCACAGCGGCACACGCTGGGGCACGCCAGGAATTTTGACACTTGGGAGGAGAGCCCCAGGGAAATGAGAAGCCACGATTTCAGGAAAAAAGCCCCCTGGCCGGGCCCCTGTGTGATCTGGAGGCCCATTTCTGAAGTACAGAAATTAAACACACTGCTGTAGGGAAAAGAAAAGTAAAAAAATAAAAATAAAAATAAAAAATAGAAGCACACAGCCAAACCAAAATAATTGAACAGGGTTCTCAAGTCCAGAACTCCAACTAGACGAAATGTCCTGAAGGCCAAGGTCAAAGGATCTTCTTGAGGTCTCTGGTCTTCTCAGCCTGTGTTGGCCTCTTTGCTGCTGTCCTCCATGTGCAAAAATATTTCAATAGGAAGAATTTTCCACCCAGGCAACAAGTGAAGCCAAGTTATCTGCGGCCAAGAGGGACCCAACCAGGCCGGCAGAATTTCTTCTGTGGTCAGTCAGGTCAGTGTGGATCAGCCCACGAGCTTCTTGGTTAAGCTCAGTCTGCAATCTGTTGTAGGAAAGAAGAGAGAAAAGAGTCAGTGAAGGGTAGACAATGGCTTAAGTGCTGATCTGACTGTAGGCTTTTCAAAAATGCTGTGATTGGGACTAAACACCCAGAGGCCAGGACTTGGCATTAAGTGATGTGTTAAGTAATAATAATTCACTTGAAAAGGTATTCAAGAAATGAAAACGATTTGTCTTCATCATCAAAAGAAAATCATATTGTTGCCTCTCATTATCAATGATCATGCAGTGAATTTTACATCACAGTCAGCATCTTCTCTCAGAGATCTATTTGCATATCCAAACAGAGAGGCATAAGAGGCCTGAGGCTGAATCTACTGAATCAAGGATGACTATTTATAAATGCAACTGGTCACAGTCATATTTCACCATGAAACGACTGACTGAGCAAAAAATACAATTTAAGTGGAAAAATGTGAAACCCTTTCCAGTTATGAATAAATGCAAAATGGAGACTGATAAAGTTATTTGGAAAGATGCATCTTTTTCATTTGCCATTTTTTAAGATATAAAAAACTGAATTGGTACACCTGAAATTAAAACACTGTAAATCACTTACGTTTCAATAAAAAATTATCAAGTAAAAAAGTGATAAATGAAAAAGATGCATCTTTCTAGACAATTTTGTCCCCATTTTGCATCTGGTTTCCTTGGTGGCTCTTACGGTAAAGGATCCACTTGCAATTCAGGAGACCGAGTTCTATCCCTGGGTTGGGGGAGAGATCTCCTGGAGAAGGGAATGGCTACCCACTCCAGTATTCTTGCTTGGACAATACCATGGACAGAGCAGCCTGGCTGGCTACAGTCCATGGGGTCGCAAAGAGTTGGACACAACTGAGCGACTAAGCACGTGAATATGTATCAACTATACGTAAAACATAAAGATGCATCCTTTTGATCTGACACTGTGATGAGGCAGCTGAAAGGTGACTACAGATGCACGTGTGAAGGCAGATGGAGGACTTCTCTTTCCCTCCCCACTCCCTGCCTCCTCTCATCTCTGTCTGCCTCCCAAAGAGCTCACACTTGAGTTACCACCTAGAATGACCAAACTCCAGTCCATGACACATTTCCACTTATCCCCTCTTTTGAGGCCTCTAGGTACAGATGAAACTCACCACTGTGATTCCTTTGAGAGCTGACAAGCTCATGACTAGGAATAAATTATCTTTCAACAACGCAACCTTCCTCCCATCTGTGAGTGTTTTCCTGCTTCTAGAAAAGGACTTTCAGCAAACTTTGAAATGACAGGAGACACAGTTGGGGAAGTAAAGGCAATCTGCAGATACTAATCAAACCTTCTTGCTCCAGAACTCTTCCATCTATTTTTATATTAGAGAGGTAAAGATGTTAATTGAAAGGTGTCAGGTTTGATTTCCCTATAAAATAAGCTAACATGACAGGACACGGCAGGCTCGAAGTTGTTTAATTCTCACCAATGCGCAGTAATTGAGACAGCTTGTATCTAATGCACAGAGGAACCATTTGAAACTGTTTCCTTGGCTGTCTTTATGTGCATGAGAACTAAGTCACTTCAGTTGTGTTCAACTCTTCGCAAGCCCATAGACGGTAGCCCGCCAGGTTCCTCTGTCCAGGCAGGATTCTCCAGGGAGGAAAACTGGAGTGGGTTGCCATGCCCTTCTCCTGGGGATTGTCCGGACTCAGGGATCGAACTCTCGTGTCTTACGTCTCCTGCATTGTAGGCAGGTTCTTTACTATTAGCACCACTTGGGAAGTCCGCTGTTTATGTTTTTAACCATAGTTGAAAAAGAAAAAAAAATGTAACCTCTATTCAAGTGTCCAGAATGTTGAATTTGATCTACCATTAAAAAGATTGTGAGCCATCTAAAAAATGCCTTTGCTGACCAGAAGTGGTAATATACATTTTCAGTTGTTCAGAAAACTTAAAAAAAAAAGGAGGTTGGTCGAGGGAGTCTTTTTCCAGGCAAAAAGGATGGGTGTGATACTTTATTAAAAATCAAGAATTATTTAATTTGTTAAAATTTACAAATATGTGTTTTGTCACAGGAAACAGGAGCAATCCCCTCTAGCAAAAATTTTCCTATAAGCTTACTGAATAACTAAAAAAAGAAAAAACTAAGGGTAGTGTGGGAAAAGTGAATTCAATGCCATCAGCTTGATGCCATCCCTAGCTCAGGTTTCAAATTATCAAACCATCCCAACATTCCCTCATAGCTGCTACTCAAGTGTGGCCTTTGGTCCAACAACATGAACCTGACCTGGGAAGTGGCTGGAAACACAGAATGTGTTGCATTAGCAAGAGCCTAGGGCATGCACAATGAAATTTGGGAAACACTGCTCTAAACACAGTGCCGTCTTTCTTAATCATCCAAATGCTTTAATTTATTAAATGTAAAATAAATGCAAGAGCATGTCAAGTGATTTGAGAAGAGTAAAAGCGTAAGGCATACTAATCACTTTGGTCCCGGGGAGATGGTCTCAAATTACATCTTATATGTAAATGACATCTTATAAGGAGAGTAGCACGATGACCAAATATATCACTTGGCTTCAACAGATCCTTGGAGATGTATGTCTGAATGAAAGACACTAATACCCAGTAGGAGCTGAAAGAGTTATTTGTAATCAGAGGAACACACTCTCATAAAGTGTGATTTATTTAAGAACAAAAATCTGTTTGGTGCTATTAGCATTTCCTCTTCAAAAGAGGTAGGAAAGTGAGACTAAAAGAATAGAATCTAACACATTTTTGAGGATTCCACAGGAATCTTCCAAGTGTGAAAGTAATGCACAAGGAACAGAATTTTCCAAGGGAGAAAAATATAACTTCCCCAGGGTCTTCAAATTCTTATGTAAAAATAACAGATGCTTCTTCACTGCATTTGCAAGCCCAGTTTTAAGGTCCTAGAAACAGCAAACCAATGTCTGAAGACAGTAGGATTTGTTTAGAAACTTTATCCGTGAATAGCCTCAAGGCACCAATGATTGAAGCATCAACTCACTGGAAAAGACCCTGATACTGGGAAAGATTGAAGGCAAAAGGAGAAGGGGACGACAAAAGATGAGTTGGCTAGAGAGCCTCACTGACTCCATGGACGTGAATTTGAGCAAACTCTGGGAGACAGGGCAGGACAGAGGAGCCCGGCGTGCTGCAGTCCATGGGGTCGCAAAGAGTGGGACATGACTTAGCGACTGAACAACAGCCGTGATAATGATTGGGCGCCAACAAAGTATTCAGGAATGGAGCTGGGGGCCCTCACTGTGCATCCAAATGGCAAATATTCCACTTGCTATAATCGTGTTCCCTGAAAGGGGAGAAGAAAAACCCTAGCAGCCAACCCTTTGCCCCAGGTCTTGGTCTCCGGCAGGTATGCTTTACTTATCAGTGGTTCTTGGATAATTACATAAGAAGAGGATGTGGTCCTGAAGAAAGCTCCTAATGGGATTACATGGGGCAAACTGTCACTGTTTATCCCCCTCAACAGGAGAAAAACCCCATCTAGATCACACTGTCTTGATCAGCTATGACAAGTTCAATGTTGAATGAAAACAAACTCTCAGGGCTTCCTTTGTGCTTCTTGGGAATCCCACAAAATAACTGTGCATGGTAGACTTGTTCTAATTCTTGGATCAATGACAGTCTATACATTATGTCAGCCAGTAGACTGTATCTTTGTTCAAATCAGTGCATGTGTAAAATCGCAGCCACCTAGGCAATAATGATTTTTAAGTCAAGCAGGCTGAAATCTCCATATTTTCAGCTGTAACTCCTACTAAATACTAAGGGGCGAAATCCTTCTTCGGAGAAGTCTGTTTTGGAAACTTCTTAAGAGAAATCCTAAGATAGAGACTGAATTTATAGAGACAGTAGCAGAGTATAATGGTCAAAAGCATAGCCTCTGAGTCCTCACTCCACCTCTGGTCCCGAGGAGCTGGATAAATTACTTAAACCTTTTAAATCTTAGTTTCCTTATTTGAAAAATGAGGATAAAATAGTTCCTAACTCAACAGCACTGTTGAGAGGATTAAATAGGATAATATTTGTGAAAAGCTGTATGGGGCCAGACATGTGACAAGGACATAATACATAAAACTGTTATTCTCGGTGTACTTGTTATGATTCGTGATATCCAAAGAGGTGAACTCCAAAATGTAGAGTAAAATAAAAATCAGCTTTGACCATCCAGGTTCTCCGTACTGACAGCTATTCCATGATTTCTCAACATTAGCACTATTCAAATTTTGAGCCAGATAATTCTTCTGCTCTGGAGCTGCTGGGAATGTCCAGAGACGTCTCCAGGTATAGGTATGTCCCCCGGGGAGGCAAAATGCCTTCAGTTAAGAGTCACTGACCTAGCCCACCTTTCAAGTACCTTAAAAGTTTAGTATTTTTATTCTGGTTTTATAGAGTAAATTAAAGACAACTTTCTAACAAACAGAGCCTAAAAGTGCTTCATGCCATGGATACCAAAAAGCATGGAAACACAATATGTTTTTCATTTATTTATTCAGCCAGTATATTTGGTAGGGGGGGAGCACTGGAATGAGTGTACCATCACGCAGAGCTGATACGGTTTTTGACTTTGTGAGTCTTAAAAACATAATGAGGGGAGAGAGGTGAATAAGCAAGGAATTACGGTGCTGTGTAAAGATTTCCAACCTCAGGGCATCAGGGAACTATGGGACCTTATAAAAAGCTCTAATCTAGTCCATCGGGTAACAGGAAGAAGATATCAGCAGGAGGATTGCCTTTGTGAAGATCTGAAGGATAGGAGGGTGCAAGCCGGAGAAGAGATTTCAGAAGTTCTGCCCGGGGACAGCCATAACGTGGATGCAGAGGGGGAAGCCAGGCCCGCTCAGAGGAGGAACGGAGCTGGGACCACACACCACTTTCCTCCAACTCCGACTGCTTCCCGCTGAGACCGTGCTATTTCTAGAAGCTAAGCAACAAACCTGTGTTTCAAAATCATTAGCCACTTCATAATGGTTGGATATGAAAAGATTCTGCTTTACAAGATGACTTTAAAATACTGAGAGCAAAAGTTGTGGGTTTTTGTTCTTTTTCTTCTTTCATCTTTCCTGTTTGTTTGAATATTGCACTGACTGTGTCTCCTCTCCAAGAAAGGAGAGATTATGAAGAAAGACTTAATGGAAGATGCTAGGTAAAAACAGAACTTTTCATTTAAATCAGAAAACACAGTTTCAAAAGCCTAAGTATAAATCAACATGCAACCCGTTCTCTTTGGAGACAGCAAGAACCTGGCCCTGACTGTCTGTTAAAGATGACAGTAACAGCAGTTATCCCAGGCGCCTTTAATTTAACTCTTTCCATAGAAACTGAGGTTTAAAAGACATAAATCAGGTCAAAGCTTTCTGTACAGTGTTTCTCTCCTAGTGCTACCTACAAAGGTTTTTTTTTTTTTTTTTTTTTCTTCCTTTTTTAATTAATTCCAGGAGCTTGTATTCCAGGAGCCCTCAATAAACTCAGACTATAAAAATCATAGTACAGAAAATAGGGATTGTCAATAAGCACCACCGATTGCACAGTATAATGACATCAGGCCAAACCTAATGAAATCTTAAATGGTTCGGCACTGAATGGATCATGCCAAGAGACAACACAGTGCCTGAAGTGATGCTACCAGTGAAAAAGCTAACTTGACAAGGAGTTCTCCTAGAAAAGTGTCCCTGGGCACATCGGATTTAGAGCTTCTGGAGTTATGTTTGTGCTTAAAAATCAGACACACACAGGTGCAGAATCCATAGGCCCAACTACACTGCAAATGTCTTTGTTGCAATCTGGAAACACTAAAGCAATTTATAGATCTTGTGCACATTTCCACATTCCTCTAGATAGGTTATAAATACTGTCCCTACAACAATCAGGAGAGTTCTATACTTAGCTGGCCAAGATGTGGGGATTAGCAGAGGAATTTGAAGAAAAATACAACAATAGCTACCCCCTAACTTGAAACCATTTTTCCATCTCATTCACTGAAGCTTAATCAAGCCCCTTGAAGTTTTTCTCATTAGACAAATATTTTTCTTCACTAAAACAAAGAGAGAGAAAGAAGGGAAAATGGGTGAAAGGAGGGAAGGAAAGAAAGGAAACACTTTATTTAAACAGTTGACAATTTTCTGGCTCCAGCCAGTCTAGAATTGAAAACATTAAAATTGGACCAAAAAAAAAGAAGAAGGAAAACTATTCTCCTGACAAGCATAAAATTCTCTAACACATTTGAAGAGTTGTTCTCACATGGATTTCAATGCAGTTGGTTTAAATAATAGGGATAAGTTTAGAACTAGTTACAACGTTACAAGCTCAAATGCATAAACTTTGAGGACACATTTATTACTGCCATACAGCTGCTCTCGATCCACTGGGGAGCTCCCACTGACCATCGCCGGGGTTCATATAAATCTGCATAATCGAGGGCTACAAGACTGAGTCTTTAGGATATTTCATAAGCCCAGTGGTGAACAGACACTAACAGAGAAGAATTTCATTGAGGCATCACCAATAGGGTAAAAAAAAAAGAGGAAAAAAAGCATATGGTCCATAAAGGATGGAACTTGCCATAGCTCATGAATATACACTTTTCAACCCATTTTAAAGGGAGGTAGTTCAGTCCTTCATTCATTTGCTCAGATACTAAGCATCTCATAGTTCAGGCAGGAAAAACAAAAAAACCTGGTATTTTTTAGACTCATCTTTTGGAGAGATTTTCCCATCATCTGATCCAGTGATTTCCCATCACCAGGGGTCATCAAAAACACTTGGGGAAGATGATGAACCATTAAGGTTTCTGGGTCCTACCCCTGTAGATTCTGGTTTGACTGGTCTTCAACGAGGTCTGGGCAGGGACATTTGTCAACTTTCCCCAGATGGGTCCGATGATCAATCACTTCAGGGTCCTACCACCCGGACATGCACTGATCAGAAACTGCTTTCAGGAAGTTGAGACAACTGGTCTTTCTTGTGTCTAGACCAAACCAACAAGTGAGAGGTAGAAGTGAGGTGGGGGCCTGGGAAGACCAAAGGATGTCAGGATTGAGTGGAGCCAGAATTTAATCTGACCTCAGCTCAGAATTCCAGAGAATAGCAAGGAGAGATAAGAAGGCCTTCTTAAATGAAAAATGCAGAGAAACATAGGAAAATTCCCATTCTAGAATGGGAAAGGCTAGAGATTTCCAGAAAGTTGGAGATATCAAGGGAACATTCTGTGGAAGGATGGGTACGATAAAGAAAAGATAAGGACCTAATAGAAGCAGAAGAGATTAAGAAGAGATTGAAAGAATACACAGAAGAACCATATAAAAAGAGTCTTCGTGACCCAGATAACTGGGTGTTATCTGGGTGTGGTCACTCACCTAGAGCCAGACAACCTGAAGTGTGAAGTCAAGTGGGTCTTAGGACTAGCATTTCTGTGAACAAACTTAGAGGACAGAATTCCAGAAGAGCTATTTATAATCCTGAAAGATGATGCTGTAAAACTGATGCCCTCAATATGTCAGGAAATTTGGAAAACAGCAGGGGCCACAGAACTGGAAAAGGTCAGTTTTTCATTCCAATCCCAAAGAAAGGCAATGTCAAAGAATGTCTAGACTACAGTACAATTGTGCTCATCCCACATGCTGGTAAGTTTATACTCAAAATCCTTCAAGTCAGGCTTCAACAGTACATGAACTGAGAACTTTCAGACTTACAAGCTGGATTTAGAAAAGGTAGAGAAACCAGAGACCATATTTCCAACATCCATTGGATCATAGAAAAAGCAACAGAATTCCAGAAAAAAACATCTACTTCTGTTTCAGTGACTACACTAAAGCCTTTGACTGTGTGGATCACAACAAACTGTGGAAAATTCTTAAAGAGATGGGAATACCAGACCACCTTACCTGCCTCCTGTGAAACCTGTATGCAGGTCAAGAAGCAACTAAGAAGCAAGTTAGAACCGGACATGGAAAAACAGTCTGGTTCCAGATTGGGAAAGGAGTATGACAAGGCTGTATATGGTCACCCTGCTTACTTAACTTCTATGCAAAGTATATCATGTGAAATGCCAGCAGGCTGGATGAATCACAAGCTGGAATCAAAATAGCCAGGAGAAATATAAATAACCTCAGATATGCAGATGATACCACTCTAATGGCAGAAAGTGAAGAGGAATTAAAGATCCTCTAGTTGAGGGTGAAAGAGGAGAGTGAAAATGCTGGCTTGAAACTCAGCATTCAAAAAACAAAGATCATGGCACCCAGTTCCATCACTTCATGGCAAATAGATGGGGGAAAAGTGGAAGCAGTGACAGATTTTGTTTTCTTGGGCTCCAAGATCACTGTGGATGGTGACTGCAAGCATGAAATTAAAAGATGCTTGCTCCCTGGAAGGAAAGCTAAGACAAACCTAGATGGCGTATTAAAAAGCAGAGCTATCAGTTTGCTGACGATGGTCCATATAGTCAAAGCTATGGTTCTTCCAGGAGTCATGCAGAAATGTGAGACTTGAACCATAAAGAAGGGTAAATTGAAACATAAAGAAGGGTAAAACACTGAAGAATTGATGCCTTTGAACTGTGGTGTTGGAGAAGACTCTCGAGAGTCCCTTGGACTGCAAGGCGATCCAACCAGTCCATCCTAAAAGAGATCAGTTCTGAGTGTTCATTGGAAGGACTGGTGCTGAAGCTGAAACCCCAATACTTTGGCCACCTGATACGAAGAGTTGACTCATTGGAAAAGATCCTGATGCTGGGAAGGATTGAGGGCAGGAGGAGAAGGGGACGACAGAGGATGAGATGATTGGATGGCATCACCAACGCAATGGACACGAACTGGGGCAGACTCCCAGGGACAGTGGAGGACGGAGGAACCTGGTGAGGTTCATTCCATCAGGTCAAAAAGAGTCAGATAGAAGTTAGTGATTGGACAACAAGAAACAACAGCTCAGCCACTTCTATTAAGGGAAGGACAGTGGACACTTAACCTCTTTCAACATGGCTTTTTTATGTCATAAGGAGATAATAAGCGATGGGAATTGCTGAGAACACTAAATGTAATGCATATGAAGTAAACCAAAAGCACACAGTGATTCAGAAAGGTAGAGATTGCATTGGGTTGACCAAAAAGTTTGTTATATCCTATGGAAGAGCTTGAACAAACTTCTTGGCCAACCCAATGTAAGAGAGAGAGCCTGTCTCTGGGGGCAGCTGACTTGGACAGCTTTTCCAGACCAGCTGTGCTAACTTGGGCACATTACTTCATTTCCCTATGCCCTCGTTCACTCACATGCAAGATGGGGAAAGCGATGATGCTAATCTTATGGTGGCTGTAGGACTATAAATCAGAGGATTTTATCTAACATATGGAAAACATGCCTTCAGTGTACCATTTCTATTATAAACATTTTGAAAACTAACAAAAAACCCTTGTTTCAGGGAGCTTTTGTCCCTAATTTAGTAGAGAGGAGCTTCTTTTGAATTCAAGTTTTATCTTCCTCTGGCTTTCATTCCCTATTTTTACCATAGTTCTTTCCTATCTACACATACACCGTTCCATACATTAACCTTACAAATATGTGAAGACTTTTATTGTGTCTCTGAGCTTGTCTCCTTTTCCCGTGTAAATGTCACTTCTATTTCATGTGTTCCAGGATCTCAGCAATGCTGATGCCTTCATTGGTAATGCCTTTCTTGATATGCATTGCTCGGAATGGAAGATAAGGCTCATCATGCTCTGACCAGCAGCAAGTACAGCTTAGGAAATACTCAGGAAACATCCATTCCCTGCCAGGCATGGAGCTGGTTACCAGATAGCTATGACATGCCCCTTGGTTATTGAGTGAGTAAAGGTTCATGTCAGATCAAATAACTCTTTGTGTAGGCTCTATATGGGGCTTCCCAGGTGGCTCAGTGGTAAGGAATCTGCCTACCAATGCAGGAGACACAGGTTCCATCTCTGGGTCAGGAAGACCCCCTGGAGGAGGGCATGGTGCCCCACTTCAGTGTTCTTGTCTGGAGAATCCCATGGACAGAGCAGCCTGGCAGGCTACGTACAGTCCATGGGGTTGCAAAGGAGTCAGATACTACCTAGCGACTAAAAACAAAACATAGACTCTTTAATAGCCAATGCATTTTAATATGTTTCATTTTATCTAATCCCACAACAACCCATCAGAGATATTCTTATCAACCTCAAATGAAGTCCACGGAGATGACATAATTTGCCTGAAGCCACACAGACAGCACAGAAAATCAGTATGATCAATTTTTTACATGAAAATGCAAGCTTCAGGTATAATTTTATGAATGGTGTTACAGTGGTGTTGAAACCAGGACCCACCTTCCTGCAAATCTAAAGCCCCTCCTCAGTGCTGAAATTTACAAAGCTAGCAGCAGCCTGGCATTTAAGTGGGTACCACTTGCTAGCAGCACTGGTACATAAGTAAAGGATAATTACACCAGGGGGCCCATTACTGCTCTCCCTACGTGACTTCAGTGCTCAGCAGGAACGGGAAATCAAGGGCTGCCCAGCTGATGAGCAGCAGCAAGGAGCCAAGGATTGGAGGCACTGAAGGACAAGTGGCTACTGATAAGTTGGCAGCAAGACAGACAGCGAAGTCTCCTTGTGTGTTAGTTGCTCAGTCGTGTCTGACTCTTTGCGACCCCATGGACTGCAGCCCACAAGGCTCCTCTGCCCATGGAATTCTCCAGGCAAGAATATTGGAGTGGCTTGCCATTTCCTCCTCCAGGGGACCTTCCCCATCCGGGGATCAAACCCGGGTCTCCTGCATTGCAGATTCTTTCCTGTTTGAGCCAGCAGGGAAGCTCCTTGCCCCCTTCATATCCAAGAGTCCTAAATTTGTCCCCACTACATTCTACGGTTTGGGAAAATCTTTATGTGGGATCACTATAGGAAACGTAAGAGACGTGGATTTGATCCCTAGGTCAGGAAGATCCCCTGGAGGAAGGCATGGCCACCGACCCCAGTATCCTTGCCTGGAGAATCCCATGGACAGAGAAGCCTGGTGGGCTACAGTCCACGGGGTCGCAAAGAGTCTGACATGACTGAAGTGACTTAGTGCACATGCACGCACGTGCTTCAGGAAAAGCCACTGAAATGATAAAGTAATTGACAACTGTCTGTCATACAGCCACCTTATGTGCACTCTGCAAATGAAATGTTGTAGGTGTCCTGAGTTCCTTGAATTCCAAGTGAAAACATCTGTAGAAAGTGGGAAATGTAAGCTACCAAACAGTACTTTTAGGGAAAATCCTTGCTCTGTCTTCCTTTACTCTACAAGAGGCTGTGTTCAGACAATCCCATAAAAGCACCGGACACCAGGGAATCTAAAAGGCTTCCCCCTCCGTCCCCCGGGGAACTCAGCACGCAGCGCTCCTTCTGAATATGTGTGCTCCTTCCCATACTGTCCCCCAAGTGCAATCTGCCAGCATTGACCTGGAGGAGCGGATGAGAATGAGAATTTGCCTCTTTTCCTCAGTCCTGCCTCTCTCTTTTTCCGAAGGCAAGCTGTGCAGTGCCAGAACAAAAGATTCGGGCTTCAATTTTAAACAGTTCCTGATAGTTCAAAAGAAGGAATAAGCAAATAACTCTACCCACATTATTCACCACTAGGCTCCCGTATATAGCCAACTTGAGTTCAGATTCAGCTAAATATTCTAATACCTACTGATAGCTACCTACTACTAGTCTCGTGAAATACCTTACAGAGGCCTGAGAAATAAGTCATCACTAATTTACAAATGAGGAAACAAGCTTGGAGAAATCGGTGACTTCTACCCATTCAAATAATAGCATATCCCAGAAATAGAACTGGGATATGCAACTCAGTTTTCCTGGCTAAAATACATCAGTGCCCCACCCACGACACCACATTTCTCTCCTTCCCAGTTTAGGATATACAATCTCTCATTTAAAAACCTCCTCTGCCAACACCCCAGGTTCTCTTGTCCTCGATTCTTTCATGACACCAATCAAGCAAACACTTGACTCCCATGTCTGCCCTGACTTTCAGATTCCCATCCAAGAAAGTCACTTAACACCAGAGGCTATGTCTATCTTAAAGAAGAAATCCCAGGGACTTTCCTGGTCATCCAGTGGCTAAGAATCTGACTTTCAATGCAAGAGAGTCAGGTTCGATTCCTGGTAGGAGAACTAAGATCCCATATGCCGTGGAGCAACAAAGCCCGCATGCCACAGCTCAAAAAGCCCATGTGCTGCAACTTGAGAGAAGCCCATGGCCCCATCTAGCAATTTTACTGTATTCATACTTCTCTGGAAGGCACCCTCTCCCATTCTCCTCAAAGATGGCATTAACCTTCAGTCTCTTTACACCTCCACTCGCAATAAAACATGCATTTTCTACTGCTATGATCCCCACAGAGGGAGTGGCTCCAAGCTATT
Source organism: Cervus canadensis (assembly GCF_019320065.1). Taxonomy (NCBI): domain Eukaryota; kingdom Metazoa; phylum Chordata; class Mammalia; order Artiodactyla; family Cervidae; genus Cervus; species Cervus canadensis. The sequence continues at coordinate 91,218,012 of NC_057391.1, read as the reverse complement.
AATAAGTAGCTTCTCCAACGCAGATCAGCAGAAAAGAGACACGGATGGACTTGACCTCAGGCGTGGTCTGCAAGGCCTTGCTCCTAAGCTGTGTTCTGTCTCCCTGTAAACTCCACACAGTTGCAGGATGGTCTGCTCATGCTCACTATTGCCTCCCCAGAGTCTAGAGCAGCACGTGCAGGCATTCAAGAAGTGTCTGCAGAATAAATGGACATATCAAAGGGCGACCTTCAGATGACTACTTTGTTTGAAGAAGCAGTCTGTAAAAACTCTTCCACATCTTCAATCTGAGGTCCCGTAAGGAATCGTGGAGATAATATTTCAGAACTGGCTTCAAGAGTTTTACGCTACACTAACCTAGCTGGAGAGATTGATGGATAAATAGTCCCCAAACACAAAAGAACTAAATGACTTTAGGAAAAGACACAGACCACGCAAGTGGAAAATAATTGTAATTACTACAGCACTGTACTTGTTTTACAAAATGACATCAAATTCTCTGCTCTTCTTCAGCAAGAGTACCACTCACATAAGATCAGTGTGATCTATAACTACAAACTCTGTTTGATGAAAGGCATGTTTGAGCACGCTAGCTACTTAACACCTCAGTTCTAAAATGGTGATGATCTGAATGCAGGTAAGTCTTTACAGTCTATAGCAAATATGTGTTTGTGCACATATATACCAACAGCTTATAAATATTTACATACATTCGGTGTGACAGTTCAACTGTGTTTTAATTGTGCATCACTTTACCACTTCACATAGTTAGAATCACCATGAAATAGGCCAGTTTGAGAGCTATAAAAACACTTATGGAAAAAATAAGCTGAATCCAAAAATATAAACATGGCCTATTTTCACACCAACATACTGCACCCCATATGTGATAGATATAATGAGACAAAATCTCATGTCTCCTTCACAAGGAGAATGCAGATTTCAGGCATGATATCGATTAGGCACGTGAAATGAAATTACATAGTGTTTATTTCCAGGTAAGTTATCTTTTTTTGAGCCTAAAAAAATGAAACATTCATTGCTTAAGCCTATTTCCGTATGAAAGGAATGACTCTGAATGTAAATGGCGTAAAATTCCCTCACTGAATAAATAGGCTTTACAATGCACTTTCTCATCTTCAGAATACCTGTCATGCAGAAGTGTCAGGCTATGTTCAGGAGACTGTTTCTGGATTTGGGAGATGAGAAGGGACAAGAAACAGAAGAAAGACGATTATTTCTTATCCTTGACCCTCTCCTTCTCTCAAGGACAGTCTACCTTGCCCTGACCCTGGATCACATTCAGAGAGGGGCTAAGATTAAATCAAGGGATTTCTGAGACATAAAATAAAACCTCAGATGAGAGGCATCAATACCATGTTCATTATGGCTACAGAATTCAGATAAGAAACAGTTCATAAGAAAGCAACAATAATAAAAAACCTACACAACAAATTTTGAAAGCTACTTATAAAAAATCTATACTGGTGGCCTTTCTCATCTGAATGAATTTTGAAATATGCCCCCCCCCCCCCCCCCCCCCAGTTCTTAGCAATTGAAACATACAAGCAGATCCTTTTATAGGTTTACACAGTCAGAGTCCTGCTTTCATTTATAAACTCTGCAGGTTTCCAACTTTACCCCACATGCAAAAAGCTTGTATTCTCTAAAGTATATGCTGCCAAACAATTTCAAACACTTTAGTCTTTGTTTAAATAAATAAATAAATAAAAATAAAAGAGCTTCCACCAAAAGAAGAGGAAAGAAAAAAAAAAAAATAGGAAAACCTGGTAACATTTCTTTTCTTTTTTTAAGGAAAGCAAGCCACAGTCTGACTTAGTCCATGTCACCCAGGCCCATGAGCACAGAGCTGGCACCAGAGAGAGGCAACAAAGCTGTAAGATGATCCCAGTAAAACACACACAGACACACACACAGACACACAGACACACACACACACACGAGTCACATGAAAAGAAAGTTTTGACTGGCTTTTCATCTTTGTCTCAGCTACTTTATAGTTGTTCAGAAAAGAGTTCCTATCTTCCCTTGTAAATAAAACTAAAATCCCATATACTGGAGAGTACTGTGAAGTTTGGGATGATAAAGCAGATTTTAAAGACCATGAATGGGAAGCAGAGCATCACGTGTTTGAAATCAGATCATATTACTCATTCCTTCCTTAGCTACACTTTCACACTTGACTGAAATGCAGGGGCCCCTGGTCCTTGGGAGTATTGTGGTGGGTCTAACAAGTTTTAACTCCTAAAGTATTACATCTAAATGGCAGGTCTGTTCTCTTAGACAAAACACTCAAGAAACAGATCAAGGAAGAAGACTCGTGGGTGGGCAGCCACTTAATGTGACATGGTTTCCCAATGGACCCCTGTTTCCTTAAAAACCTTTTTACACCAGCTTCCTGACACAATTTCACAATTATAAGCCACTTTCTTTGGACTAGAATGTTACCCTCTCTAGAAATCCAAATATCCTTGGCAGACATTCTAAATCAAGTGGAGTGTACAGACTTTCTCCTAAAGCTAGTGTTTCTCATTCATTCATTCATCAAACAAGTGTTGAGTGGCTATTCTGTGCCAGACACAGCTCAAGGTCCTTGGGATACAAAGATGAACAAGACAGATAAAGCCCCTACAGTGAGAAAGGTGATATATTTCAAAAGCAAGACGGAAAAGAAATATCAAATAACAACTACAAACCTGAGACTGGAAATAATAAAATTACAAGCGATGTCCTGAAGGACATAAAGAAGTATGATAATACTGGGGGGCTGTGAGTGGGGACTTAAATATGGCGCACGTGGGTGGCATCTTGGAGGACGGGATTTCCCAAAATGAGCAGTCGATACCCGCGGGGGACCTGGGGCCAGGCAGAGCAGAGGCTAACCCAGCAGGCAGCTCTGAGTGTGAGCAGGGGCAAAGTCAGAAGGGAAGAAGACTGCTCTTTCCCGGAAAGTCCAAGACCAGTGTAGCTGGGGACGCTTTGGGGAAGAATGGGGTGCGTAAGGGGGCCAAGGGTTCTGAAGGGCCTGGACACACAAGGCCTTGAGGCTTTGATAAACTACTTGGATTTTTATTCTAAGGGCAATGGAAAGACTGCAACTAAATGCACTAGCACAGCCAGGGAGAAGGAAAGTAAAGATGAAAACGGAGGACCTGACGCTGTACAGCCTGGAAGGGAAAGAAGTCTGGGGGGAGGGGAAGTAAGGATGAAGCAAAAGAGGCAGTTTTATCAACAGGATGAGCCGGGGGGAGAAAAACACCTCCAACCTGCAAATGTCTGAATTGTTGCCGCAAACGTCCTGTTTCAGAGAAACCCCCAAGACTGCCCCGCTTCCATTTTATCATGTCTCCAATTCTCTTTGGAAATAGACGCTGCATACATAATGAATAAATAAAAGCAACACGGCTCTCCCTGAAGAATCTGGAAGACAAAGCGAGGTACTCATGCGGCATAAAGATACCACGCCATTCATTAGAAAGCTCTCCCCCGTCATTCATTAGAAAGCTCCCCCCGACTTTTATCGCGAGCCCTGAAGCCTGTCACCCTGCTTGGGAGGCTGTCCCTTCCACCAGGAAAGGTGCAGACCACCCACTGTTCCCAAGCAAGTCAATGGGTCCCTCGCTATAAAGTATTCTGTGTGGTGAAGAAAAGCATTGGCTTTTTAACATTTTTTCCTGAAGCTTATGAACATAGCCCGGTAAGTCACCAAAGGTAATTCTGAAAACACGGCTTTTCATGACCCGGTGACCCACGAGTGGCTCCTATGGTCAGGTTTGGCATCCACGAGGGGTCAGGCCATCTCACGAGGGTGCGGGTGTGCACCTCTGCCCCGGCTCCCTGCAGGCGAGGGGGGCACCCCGCTTCCTGCCTTTACCCAAAATCTGTCACACGTGTCCAGACCTGAATCTCCTCACAAGGAGCGAACCGGTCTTTGGGGGAGACTTCACAGGCGCAGAAACTGTGGGTGTTTAGCATCAGGATGTAATGAAGTGAATTCCCACGTGAAACAACCACCTCTGTCTGCTTCCTTTGAACGTGGCTAAGCCTTGACCCTGGGCTTGCCTGGTGGCTCAGAGGGTAAAGAATCCACCTGCCCTGCAGGAAACCTGGGTTCGATCCCTGGGTCGAGAAGATCCCCTGGATAAGGGATAGGCTACCCACTCCAGTATTCTTGCCTGAGGAATTCCAGGGACAGGGAGCCTGGTGGGCGGGCTACAGTCCATGGGGTGGAAAAGAGTCACACACGACTCAGCGAATAACACACAAGCTCTGACCCTGGTGTTTTCTCAGAAAGTTCTGATTGCCGGACTCTCCTGCTCACGCTTCAAGGAAGCCAGAGTATGAGGATAATCTCAAAGCTACTGTGAGGTCCTGAAGGCGCTGAAGCTGATCAGAGAACCACGCTCAGACCACGACCATCAGGGCAAGGAGCGCAGGGGCCAAACACCGTGCCCGCCTGAAGGCTGGGCGGCACCTGCCAAGCCGCGCTCTTTGTAGCCGAGGTCCAGAACTCCCTGCCCCAGGCCTTCTCCCCGGGCTGGGTGATTCGCTCATGGGTCTGTCCTCTCGAGGTTCTGACACCTCCAGCTGTGGCTTGCTGCCCTGGGGGAGGAGAGTGCAGAGCTGGTAGGCGGGGGCCAAGCCCCCTGTGGTTCAGGATGGGACCCCTGTGGGAACAGAAGAGGCTTGGGACCAACTCTCTCTTCTGCTCCTTTCCACGCAGCACTGGTGGAGTCAGACTTCTAAAGTCAAACCTGCCTGGCCTTCCAGGACATTCTGAAAGACAGATCAATCACAGGTCCGAGGTAGGAGGACTGTACAGACTTTATGAACAACCTTAATACGAGATAACTTTTCAAAGATGAGATCTGTGGCAGGCCTCTCTCCAACCCTTGCTCAGGGGCCTGCGAATGTTTGGGACATACCCGCTGATGGCAGGGCCTCTTCACATGATGAGAGAACCTTCCTCCGTGAAGACTGGTGAAGAGTTACTGAATAAATATGAACGTCACCTTGGGACTTTACTTCCTAAGCGTATCTTCAGGGTAACAGAAACATAACAAATTTAAGAAATTTATCAATAACTCACATGTATTGCTAGAATTGCTAATTCTTCAAGCAGCAGAAATATGAATAAATAATTCATTTGTAGGACCTCCCTGGCGGTCCAGTGGTTAAGACTCTGTGCTTCATTGCAGGGGCATGGTTTCTATCCCTGGTCAGGGAACTAGGATCCCTCATGTTGCCAAAACCAAAGAACAAAACAAAAATCCATTCATTCATTCATCGTCAAATGCTCACTACCCAACTGGTAATGGATTGTTATGAACTGAACTGTGTCCTTTGAAACTCAAATGTCAAAGTTCTAATTCCTAGGACCTCAGAATGTGACATGAGGACCTTAAAGAGGCATTGAGTTAAAATGAGGTCATTACAGTGGGCCCTAATCCAATATGACTGGTATCCTTGTAAGAAGAGATTATAGGACATGGACACACCCAGAAGGAAGGCCAGGAGGACACAGGGAGAAAACGACCACCTACAAGCCAGGAAGGGAAGCCTCAGAACCCTGCCTTGAATTTGGATTTCTAACCTCCAGAGTGATGAAAAAATAAATTTCTGTTGTTTAAGCCACCCAGTATGTGGTACTTCGTAGCATCAGTCCAAGCAAACTAATACAGAGATACGCTCAGTTTGATGATTCATAACACAGTGGAAAAGAAATATATGCCCAAACTAATCGTAAGACAAGGTGATTAAAAACAGCTCACTTACATCCAACTCTTAGAGCAAGACTGCAAAGCAGACTTGTTTGTAAACTGAAGGAAGGTTTTTCTTCTCGACATCCACTTTAAACCTAATTTCAGCTTCTAGAACTCCCCAAAAGGATTTCTCACTCTTGGAACTGAAAACGTTCTTTTCCCAGGTGCCATGGTCATGTCCCCAGCAGTTCCAAGAATCCACCCATCAGATTATTTTCCCTCAAGGTTATTAAAACACAGTGAGTGTAGTTCCCTGTGCTATATAGTAGGCCCTTGTTAGTTATCTATTTTAAATATAGTAGTGTGCATATGTTGATCCCATCCTCCTAATTTATACTCCCACTTCCCCTTTGGCAGCCATAAATTTGTTTTCTAAGTCTGTGAGCCTACTTCTGTTTTGTAAATAAGTTCATTTGTATCTATTTTCAGGTTCCACATGTAAGCAATATATATTTGTCCTCTATTTGACTTACTTTACTTATCACACTTTAGTATGATAATCTCTAGGCCCATCCATGTTGCTACAAATGCCATTATTTCATTCTTTTACACGGCTAAGTAATATTCTATTGTATGTTTATAGCACAACTTCTTTATCCATTCATCTGTTGATTAATATTTAAGCAGCTTCCATTATAAACAGTGTTGCTATGAACACTGTGGGGCGTGTATCTTTATGAATCACCGTTTTCGTCTTTTCTGGACACATGTCCAGGAATGGGATTGCTGGATCGTATAGTAGGTTTGTTTTCAGATTTTTAAGGAATTGCCTAGAGTTCTTCACAGTGGCTGCACCAATTTACATTCCCGCCCACAGTGCAGGAGAGTTCCCTTCTCTCTATCCCCTCTCCAGCATTTATTTATAGGCTTTTTGATGGCAACCATTCTGACTGGAATGAGTTTTAATTTGCATTTCTCTAATAATTAGGGATTATGCAAACTCTGCATTATAATTAATTAGAAAAAAATGTACAATGCAATAAAATAGGGAAGCAAAAAAGAGCTATTCATTGTATGTAAAACTACTTAAGTGGCTTAGAAACATTCCTGAAAGACAAGTTAGTCAAAGTTTCTAGCAAATTAGGGCTCATGGAAGTAAGGTGAGGATAGAATCTTAAGAATCTGAAATGCTTCTACACTCAGGTTATTCCCCACACGCCTAATGCTTTTATTTCAATATAAGAAACTAGAAATCAGAGTTGATGCATTAGGGGAAGGAAAACAAGATTAATCCAGTGAGTGGGTCCACAGGCAGGCAATAACTTGGACCCTACATCAGAATATTGGCAAGGTAGTGTCCATTCAGACAGTTTTGTGTTTCACTGAGCAAATATTTTTATGACTTCTTAATTTAACTGAAATTACTATCAAAATTATGTCTGACATTAGATTACTTGTACACTACATTCGTTTTCAAATATATAACATGGTTCTATTAGCCCTAAAATGTGGGGGGAGGGGGGGAAGACCTGTGACTTATTATTGAGGCAAAACTTAAGCAGTGGTGCTGAGCACCATCCAATGGAGAGACTTAACCATCACCGAAATAAATGATGCTCCTTACTTCCAGTTATATTTGTAAGTTATTGAAAGAGTAATGTGGCCAAGAGAGATAAAACAAGGGAGTTTCTTGACAGAAGAGAGCTAGAGACAGAGGCAGCAAAATAGAGACAGAGACAGAGAAGAGATGGAGAGAGACAGAGAGGGAAGCAGGTGAGGGGGGAGATTTTAATCAGATGGAAAGGAGGCCAGGGATAATATTAAAGGAAAAGATGAAAACGCTCAGAGTCTCCGATACCCAGGCACTTCTGACTACCTCAATTATTTATCAGGTTCACTGCAGTTAGGCCCCCAAAGGGCTGTGAATTCTTAGTGGTGTCTTCTTTGTAACCTGTGATGATTCTGAAATTTTGCTAAGAGTCACGCCTTTGCTAAACAGCAGTACAGCGGAAGAGGCTCGAGGGCCACTGTGGTCTTCCCATTTTCTTTCCTAATCCCCCCATCCCACCCCTCTGGGCAGAAGCAGCAGGAAAGACTAATTTCTTCCCAGTTTCTAAGCACTCTTTGAAGGCATTTCCCTAGGACTGCTCTGAACTGCAGCTATTTAGAGCAATTTAGTTTATCTGCATCCTTTTATTCCTGTTACCATTAGTCCAATTTCAAAAACAGTAAGAACAACACAAAAAAATCTTCTCAGTTTTAAAAACAATCTTTAGGCTTATTTGCGGTGCTTCTGATTTTTCTTCTTTTTCATTTTGGTGGAGCTTTCCACCTCTCACTCAATTTCTTCATCCACAGTAATTTGGGCAAACAAATGCTGCCTCCAGCAATCATTAATCCTGAAAGGAGGGCCTACTGTGAATAATAATGTTCAAAGATTTGGGCTTGGTTGTAAGAGGCCAAAAGAAGTCAAGATATGATCCGAGTCCCTAAACCGTGTACATTATAGTTCCATAAACAAAATATACACATTAGAGGAGATTACGAAGCAGCAGATAAACATGTGAAATATAAACGAAATAAGGTATAAGTGAAGGAGGATCCGGATAAGTGGTAGGAAATAAATCATGACTTAACTCCTAAACGTTCCACTGATACAGGCAAGCCACTTAGTTTCCCTGGGCATCCAATCAGACATCTTTATGGAAAAGGATGGACTCCCCATATCTAAGCTCCTTTCTTTCTGTCCATCCCACCCTCCCCCCCAAAAAAAAAATCAACAAAATACTTCACAAAAATGTTTTCAAAAACTCATAAAACGAGGTAGGGTTAATTTAGGTGGGACCAGCTTTGACATTCTTGAGTTCATAGAAATACATTATAGAAAGCAACAGATGGGGGTTTTAACCAAAGCAGCACATTTTGACATTGTTAAAATGGTCCCATTAAGACACAATGAAAAGTCACCTTTTGCTATCCAGAAACCTATACAGTTTTAATCTCTGATCCCTTCTCCCTTCTTCATTCAGGACTCAAATACCTGCCAAGATTTGACAAAAAAGAAAAAGAAGGAAAAGTAAAGAGGGAACCCTTTCATCTTCTATCAGAAGTTATCTGTCCTTATCTTGTCCTCAGCAGAAAGCATCACTCATCAACGAACAATAAGACAGGGGCATTTTTTAATATGCCAGTTTTAAGCTTATCAGTTATTCGGTCAATGCTGTTTTTTATAGAAAGAATTATGACACGCCTTTTTTTTTCTTCCTTCCTTAATAATCAAGGCCCAGATCCTCAGCTTTCCTCTCCTCTATGGATACAAGCAGAGGGGTCTCCATCGACTCTTGCCTGGAGCTCCCCTCACTGGAGCAACAGCAGTTACCAAGTGAGCCCGTATAAAGCATGGGGCTCGAGACTACAGCTTCAGGGAATTCAGAAACGAATGAGTCCAAGTCCTTGCCCGCATGTTCCTTAGGAGACCGGAAGACAAGGAAGAAGGATAAATGAATAATTGAAGGCAGAAGGTCATAAATGCCATAACTGGAGGTATCAACACAATTATATACAGGCAGAAAAGAAAGGGAATATTTGATTGGAAGTATCTGAAAGACTTGGAAAGTAAGTGGCATTTGAGATTAGCTCTAGTTCTAACTCCTTACTGAGCTGTAAAGAAGAAAACCACTTCACAACCCCCAAACTCCCTAAATAAACCTGAGCACAGAGATAATCATTAATATGGGGCTAAACAGATTTTTCTCTGCAGTGTATCTGAAATACAGTTATTAATTTGTTTTAAGCAGGAATGAAGAGTCCCCACACAGAATTCACATGCATCAAAGGATATGCTATAAACTCAGAATATTCAAGTAACTTGTTTCCTAATAAATAATTTGCCAGATATATTCAGCTAAAGGGCAAATAATGTGATGTGAAGCTAAAGTTCCTAAAGCAAAATTATGCCCACTCTCTATTTGACTCTCTATAATAATCAGAGGTTTTGTGAAATCACAGTTTTCTGTACTGAACGTAGCACTCCATCCATTAAGCTACTCTGGCTTTGAGAACTCGAAGTTGGCTTTGAACAAACACTGGCAAAGACAAAGAGAGCACAGAAAACAATCAATCCTGATTTCTCCCATTTGTTCCCTGAGCTACAGGGTGCTGCAATGAAGGCGGAAATGCCAACTCCCTGCAGTGAGGAAGGTAGACAGAAAGAAGAGCCAAGAGTGGCCCAGGGATGATTCTTGAATGATAACAACAAATCTGAGCCCAGAGACTATTTCAAGGTTGTTTTAGCAAGATGGTTAACTTTGAGAAACCGGAACGAATGTATCATTATTTGAAAAGACAACGTTGTAGGATAGAGCAAAGAAAATAAGGTAGTTATGTATGTATGTTCATGCAACAGACATATACATTTTTATATGCTTTTTGTAAAATGAGATCAAACTGTCAACATTCGTTGGATCATAGAGAAAGCAAGGGAGTTCCAGAAAAAAATCTGCTTCTGCTTTCTGGTCTACATTAAAACCTTTCAGTGTGTGATCACAACACACTGTGGAGAATTCTTAAAGAAATGGGAGTCCCAAACCACCTGACCTGCCTCCTGAGAAACCTGCATGCAGGTCAAGAAGAAACAGTTAGAACTGGACATGGAACATGGAAAGGAGTACATCAAGACAGTACATTGTCACAGTGCTTTTTTAACTTACATGCAGTATAATGGGAAATGCCGGGCTGGAACCAAGATTGCTGGGAGAAATGTCAATAACCTCAGATATGCAGATGATACCACTCTAAAGGCAGAAAGTGAAGAGGAGTTAAGGAGTCTCTTGATGAGGGTGAAACAGGAGAGTGAAAAAGCTGGCTTAAAATTTAACACTCTTAAAAAAGAAGTCATGGCATCAAGTCCCATGGCTAATAGAGGGAAGAAAAAGCAGAAGCAGTGAGAGATTTTATGTTTTACTGTGGATGGTGACTGCAGCCATGAAATTAAAAGACGCTTGCTCCTTGGAAGGAAAGCTATGACAAACCTAGACAGCATATTATAAAGCAGAGACATCACTTTGCCGACAAAGGTCCATATAGTCAAAGCTGTGGTTTTTCCAGTAGCCACGCACGGATGTGAGAGTTGGACCATAAAGAAGGTGGAGTGCCGAAGAACTGATGCTTTCGAATTATGGCATTGGAGAAGGCTCTTGTGGGTCTCTTGGACAGCAAGGAGATCAAACCAGTGAATCCTAAAGGAAATGAATCCTGAACATTCACTGGAAGGACTGATGCTGAAGCTGAAGCTCCAATACTTTGGCCACATGATGGGAAGAGCTGACCTATTGGGGGAAAACAAAACAAAACAACAACAACAACAAAAAAAAACTTGATTCTGGGAAATACTGTAGATAAAAGGAGAAGGGGGGTGGTGGAGGAAGAGATGGTTAGATAGTATCACCAACTCAGTGGACATGAATTTGAGCACTCTCCGGGAGATAGTGAAGGGCATGGAAGCCTGGCACGCTGCAGTCCATGGGGTCACAAGAGTTAAACACGATTTAGTGACTGAACAGAAAGATGAGTGTGTATATGTATTTATTCACAAAATACATTTATACCCTCAAAATCAACTTCCCTACCCTTTCCTGTAAATATTTCATGGCAAATTTCAGATATGGCTTTTAAAATAGTGTTTACTGCAGAAAGGACCTTCCTCTATACAGACAAAGAGATCTTCTTTTTTGTGGACAAAGAGATTCTCTACCTGAACTTCCAGAGCAACCATCTGTATAGCCTGGTGATCAGAACACTCCGCAGTAGACTCGAGGATACCACTCCCAAATGTGAGTACTGGATGTCAGATATGGGGCAAGCCTTTTGCTAGCCATATTTCTTAGCCATTCACATCTCTGTGGCTTTTCCAACAATAATGATGGTTGTTTAAAAAAAGTAACATTTGCATGTAACTTAAAATTTACAAAAGACCCTCCCATATGTCTCATCTGATCTTCACAACAACTCTATAAGGCAAGTCTGTCATTGGTCCCATCTTGTAAATGCAGAAGTGAGGCTCAGGCAGTTTCAGAGATTTGCTTAAACTTATCTAGGTAGTGGGGGCATCCATGGTGGCTCAGATGGTAAAGAATCCACTTGCAATGCAGGAGACCTGGCTTCAGTCCCTGGGTTGGGAAGATCCCCTGAAGGAGAGCATGGCATGGCAACTCACTCCAGTATTCTTGCCTGGAGAATCCTCATGGACAGAGGAGCCTGGCGGACTACAGTCCAGGGGGTCACAAAGAGTTGGACATGACTGAGCGACTAAGCACATCTAGGTAGTGGGTAGCAAGGCTGGGGTTTAAGTCCAAGTGTTTGCTTCCAGAGTTGTGCTCTTTGCTTTGGGGTGGGAAGAGCTTTAGAGATTTTCTCCCCAGGCCATTAATCCACTGCAGCCTGCCATTCCGCAGCTGCTAGAGCAGCCTGCTGCCTTCCATTATCCGGAGACCTGCAGTCTCCCTGGAGAATTGGTGATGTGGGGCATGATTTTAGCCCTGGATGCCTGGCTGTGCTCCAGGACCTCTTTATTAGGATCACACTGTGTCCTTCAAAGTTCAATAGGGCTTGTGAGCAATGCTGACAAAATGGCTCTCCGATGGTCTCTGAGTCCACGCAAGTTCCACCCGGTCCTGACGGATCTGGGCTGCCGGTTCCCTGCCCGCCCGGGGCCACACTCGGTCAGGGAGTCTCTTCCACATTTGTCTTCCCTCCAGGCTCATCGTATCCTCTTTCCAGTACTTCTGTTCTGTCCCTGCAGCCTCACTGCCTTTCTGAGCATCATCCCCACCTGGCCGTCGGCTGAACCTGCTCCTTTCTGACGTTAACCCGTGTCCTTCATCCCCATCACCCTGCCTACCATTGGACATAGTTTCCAGTTGCTTCTTTGAGATCATGAATTTTTAAATGTATAAAATGAGGGCAATGTCTATCTTTCTGATTGGATAAAAGGTCAAATTAGTCATTCAACAAACTGGATGAGGCCGTGGATAGCGTCTTGAACTAGGTCTTCGGTGATGACAAAGATGATCAGGTCTCCATGATTCCAAAAACTCGTTCTCAGCACTGGGAGTCTGTCAAACTTCCAGTCCATCTTTCTCCTTGCCTTCTTGTACATGACATTATGTCTATTTCCTACCATCTGGATCTTTATAATTCAGTTCACACTATCCTTAAATACTTTTGAAACTTCTTTCTCAGAAGTCCACATTATGATTTCATAATATAGAACCCAAAAGTCTCTTTCAATCTTCCTTCACCCTGACTTTTCTGCAAGGAGCAATCCTGACCACCTTTCCTTTCCCTAAACTCTCCCCTTCTCCAGCTTCCCTGATATCCCTCAGCTTTCCTTTCACTTTGCTGAACCCATTTGCTTTTGTCCCAGTCTCTAACTGTGGACAGTCCTTACAGTCCTGTCCTCATTCACCTGCTATTCGGTGCATGATTAAAAAATAAATACAATGTTACTGCTTTAATCGTATGAGTCTCGATCCCAAATCTCCAAAACAGTTCCAACACCCCATAGGAAATCCAGTCCCTACATTTCCATGTCCATAGACATCAACAGCCATACATCAAATCAGGATCTTCCTTTGACTTCTTCATTTGGACCATGGCATCAGCATTCTCTTAGCTACCCACAGTGAAGAGATCACCACTGCCTCCTGCTTCCTCCTAACTTACCAGGCAAATGAGTCACTGGTGAGTAACTTTAAATCTCCCTCTTCTGATACTGCTAACTCCATAAATAAGCTAAACTGAAGTTGCCTCATATCTTCTCCTCACCAGTTTCTCTTTTTTATTCACCCTCAACTAGTTACAGATGAATATCCTAAAAGTATCACTGTACTGCTCTACTCAAAACTTTATATCTACTTCCTGTGCAGATACTGTAATTTAAACTTTTCTGTCACTGGATGCAGTTTTTATATTTGGGTCTTGGCTTGGAGGCCCAGATGTATCACTTCCTGGCTGTATGGCCTTGGGGAAGTTACTTAAACTTCCTGTGGTTGCCTCATCTGTAAAATGCTTATGCGTTTAACTCACTGATAAAAGAAAGCAAGGATGAATGATCAAACTGAATGTCTAAGGTCAAATTAAGAAGGAGAAATTCATTTTGTTGTGCATGGCACCGTTAGACTTACTTGATAATTTTTTTAATTTTTAATTAATACTTTAATTTTGTTGGTCCATTGTGGTACAGAGGGAAACATATAAACTTTACGGTTAGAGAAACCACTGCTCAACTAAATATTCTATTGAGTATCTGTATGACATTGTGAAAGTCATGAGTCATGGTTTTTTCCTAGTAAATAGGAATAACAATACTAACCCTACAGAATTACTTCCAGAATTAGGAATAGCATCACGTTATAACTATAGTAGCCACCAATTCGATGGTAGCTACTAAGGCTAGTTCAAGAATGGTATAAGGAGGGGAATTTAGAACATGGCCATCTATAGCACTGGAAAGTATTTTTCATCCATAGATTCGAGAATCTTTCATGAAGTCAAAAGCTACCTGCATTTGTCATTTGAATTTAAAGCAAACAAACCCATGTCTGCATTTTATCCTAATGCATTGCTTTGTAAAATGTGATGTATATGACTAAATCTATTACTCAACAGTACTTTATAACGAGAGGCTGTCTAAACAGTCAAAAGACGTAAAGTCATGGATTCCAGAAACCTGGCTCTTTGTCATAGTTTTGTCACTCACTAGATGTGTGGCCTTGGGGAAAGTCATTTCATTTTCTAGGCTTGAGTATTAAAACCGCAAGGGGAAGGGGGTTTTTCTATTGCCTAAAGCCTCTTTCAGGTTGAAAACCACACAAGTCTCTTCGATGGAGTGCTACCCATTGGCAACTGGGAAATGGTTTTAAGATTTGAAGGACTTCTCTGAGCACCTGAATATCCCCAGAAGAAATCAGGGCTTAGGATGAATAAAGTGGACATAAAGCATTGAGGAGGATGACAAAGAAGACTTGATTTCTTAATTCTGTTTCTAGTAAGCATCATCTGTGTACTGCAACCAAAAATCACATGAAAAATCTAAGGAGGTTTAGAATGCCAGTAAAATATCTTTACTCGGTTGAGAAACCTGCTTAGCTCCAGGAGGAATATACACAGTCAGAGAGACTTGTGTGTCCGAACACTTTCCCTGTCATTAACGAGCTGTAGGCAAATATTCAGCAAATCATTCAGCTTCTCTAATCCAAAATTTCCTTACAACATGGTTGTAAAGATTAAATGAGGGCATTTATGCAAAGCTTTTACTTAGTAAATGGCCTGGATGGAATAAGTGCTCAATAAATGGCACTCATGATTTTCATCATTTGACTTAGACTGTGTCTATATGAAGGAACCAAATTAACAGTTTTGAATGAAACAATTACACTGAAATAGTGACACGTGTAGAGAAGCCATTAAAGAGAGTCTAAAACTCAGGAGATCAAAGGTTTATTTTCCAACTGTAGACAATTATGCTTATGACTGTAAATAAGTCGTTTTGTTGCTATAAAAACAAAATATGCCACCAGAGCATATTATCTCTAGAGTCCCACTCAGCGGTCACACTCTATCAGTATGTAATTTTAAGTCACACACTTTACCGTGTAATTCACCAGTGACGGAAGCATAGAGACACACAGTATCTCTGTGAACAGACCAGACTTCTCACAGGTTGTTTAAACCCCTAAGTATCCTTAAGTTGACTGCATCTTAGCATCTCCGGCATTCCGTTCTAACAATGAAAACAGTGCAATTTAAGAAAAATATCACCCCATAGGCTTTTAAAAAATAAATTGGGGGATAACTGCTATGCTGTGTTGTATTCATTTCTCCTGTGGATCAGCCATAAGTGCCGGTATGTCCCCTCCCTCACGAGCCTCCCTCCCACCCCCTCACCCCCAGGTCGTCACAGAGCACCTTGAGAAAGAGTAATTCAAAGAGATGCCCACTGCTGAAGCACTGTTTACAATACTCAGGACACAGGAGCAACCGAGATGTCCACTGACAGGAATGGCCAGAAGCTGGGGCACACGTGAGCACAACGGAATACTGCCCCATAGGCTTCCGTCATTCACCTGGGGACGACAGTCGGCAAAATCTAACAGAACAGATGAAGAAAGCAAACCTACAGTGGGACCTCCAAGTCTCTTCCCATAAAGAGATCAAATGTCTCCAAAAGACTCACCTCGTTGGCCCACACATCTCTCACTTCATAGGAGACCGTGTAGTGAGTACTACATACACACATGTAGGTCATGCCTAAAATTCCTCTTCATTTCTCTTTCACACCCTGCCACATTTTCCCTCATTTTCCAACTCCTTAAATTACATTTTTCCTTATTATATTTTAATTGACTTTTCATATTATATCTTGCTGGAAAGGCAGATCTGAGTTCAAAAGCACCAAGCCCTGTATCTTTGGAGCAAAGCCTTATGCTGTGTTTAATTTGATCCAAACTTTGATAGCAAATTCTGGTTTTCCTCTTTCTGTGTTCTTCTTCTCCACACACTACAATATGATAAAGGCAGAGCTAATAATCATAAAGATGGAAGAAGTAGTTTCTGTCATTCAACCCCTCCGATTTCACCTTGAGTTTCACACTAGTGAAGCTCTATCATTTTAAAATGTTTGCCTGCTTTCTGAGAATCAAATCGTTAAAACCATATGCTATCTCCCAGCCTGGCATCCTCATTACCATTTAAAGTGTGCTTAAAATCAATTGAAAGTCAACACATCACATAACAAGGCCCAGCTAACATGTTCTGATCTGTGTAGCTGCACAGTAACTGCTTGCCTATGAAACATCTGAATTCTCCCAGGTATCGTGGTGAGAGGCAGAAAGAGCTTAAACAGTGAAAATGTTTAAAAGAGAAGCAAAAAAAAAAAAAAAAGAAAGAAAGAAAATCTCCCAAAAGATGATGGGTTCAGTTACTTTAGAAATTCTAAATCTGAAGTTCTTTTATCTTCTTGCACCTTGGACAAATCCGGAAAATTAATTCTCACATGAAAGTCCTTTTCCCCTTAAGAAAAGAAAAAGTTACTTCAAAAAAAAGCCCGCCTTGTGTTCCTATCTAATCTCTAGTTTGGTCCATGGCTCGAAAGGCATAAACATGACAAACAGCAAACAAATGTAAGGGAGC
This sequence comes from Cervus canadensis, assembly GCF_019320065.1. Classification (NCBI taxonomy): domain Eukaryota; kingdom Metazoa; phylum Chordata; class Mammalia; order Artiodactyla; family Cervidae; genus Cervus; species Cervus canadensis. The sequence continues at coordinate 91,201,099 of NC_057391.1, read as the reverse complement.
TTCTGAAAAAAGGGAAAACAAAAAACTACATGAAAAGTGCGTGTCGGACAGCTTTAATATTTGCAGTAATGTCTGACTCCTGTGAGGATTCTTGTGAAGATGAGGGCTGGTGGTTATTGAACTGACCCCACCCAAATCCGAGAGGATAGATTCTGTGTCAGTCTGCAGATCTGGAAGAGAAGATAACCTGTGAAAACAAACCGCGGCAAAAGTTCAGAGGAGCGCGTTTCCTGGCCCCTGGGTGAGATGTGGCCTCCCTGCCCCGTGCAGGGAGAGGCTGTTTGTTTGTTGGACGTCAGTATTTTCAAAGGCCCTTCCTGAACAGTCAAAAATGAACTGTAATTTCCTGAGAGAGGCAGCCACAAACCTGTCCGAAGATGAATGAAAAAAAACTCCCAGCTCCAAGAGCAGAAATCTCAAAACCCTCCACATCCTTCCCAGCAGACCCGCAGAAGTTGACTCCAAGCGACAGACCAAGCAAGGAACATGCTCGCCTTTTGCCAGTCAACTGAGCCGTTCTAAGGCACCAGGAGAATATATACGTGAAGACAGGAAAATTCAGCAAGACAGATATGGCCCAGTTGTCCCACAGGGCCTGTTACTTGATATTGAGAACTTATCCCCCTTAGAAATAGCTACGGGTTTCACTTCCAGGCCTTTCTGCATTAAGACTTCAAAGAAAATTCGGAATATTAATCCTATTGACGCTATTTGAACATGGTAGGCACTTATACCTTGGATAGCAGCAGGACATTAATTCCTAAGCTCTTTTCATACAGACTTCAAAAGGTTCTTTCTTCCCTATCTTTGAAAGGAATCCATGAGTTCTCCTAGCTCTGTGCGTATCCACATACAGAAATAAATAGGCATGAATATACATTCAAAATGTGTCTAGGAACTATGGACTCTCAGGCCAAGCACCTTGTCGGGCATTTCTTTACGTCTTATCACTAATCCTCAGAAAACCCATGCAGGTACCTCATTACTGAGATCTTTTTAAAATCTAAACTTAATTAAAGTGAAATAATTTGATCAAATTCACACAGATTATACACACCGGTTTTGAACCTAGGATGATGTGAACATCAGATCCCAGGGTCATTCAGACACATCACAGGTTTCCCATTAGGTCATGACCAGGGCTGTGTATGAAGCTGTGGAGAAAACGGTTGAGTTCTTAGCCAGATTATATGAAAATGGAGTGGGAGGACTTCGAATCCAGTGTCCCAGAAGATAAAAGCCTCTTGTATGTTTACAGACTGAAAATGACAGAGATGAGGACAACATTTTTCTTTTTTTTTTGGTACAAATTCAGTGTAATATCTCTACCAGAAGCAAATTAGTTTTAATTAATTTTTTGGCCATGTCTCACAGCATGTCGGATCTTAGTTCCCTGACCAGGGATCAAACCCACGATCCCCTGCAGCAGAAGCAGAGTCTGCACCACTGGATGGCCAGGGAAGTCCCAGGGACAGCTTCTAGGGTCCACGTTCTTCCAGAGCTCAGGACGAACACGCCTCACTGCTTATCAAGCACCTGCTAAGGGGAGAGGGACTTGCGTGTGTGGTGAAGGGCCGAGTGGGTACAATTTTAAATAAGGCGTTTGAGCTGAGGCTTGCAGGAGGGAAGGAATTGGACACACAGCCACCTGAGAGGAGCGATTCAAGGAAGTTCTGCCGTCACACACACAGACACACACACACACACACACACAAAGCCACACTCTGAAGTCACACATTCACACACACACTCCATTCCAGAGGCAACAAATCCTCCGTCCTCCCCAGAGTAGTGATTGTGCCTGCAATTCTCCGGCTTTCCTTCTACTGAGGACAAGCTAGAAACACAGATGGAACCTGAGCAAAACTCTTGCACCCATTTAAAAAGTCACTCCACCACACAAACCACATTTCCAATCCCCAGCCAAATGTGTGACTTCCTCATACAGATCTGCAACTAGCCTTAGGGTTAAGCCCTGCTTCTTGACATACATGGGGCGTGTTTGCGGGATTTTTTTCTCCTTTTATTCCGTTGCTGTTTCCTTCAGTCAGATGGTTTGTTCCCTCTGTCTTTTCCTTTCTAAAATCACCTCCATGGGCTTATTCTTATTCTAAGTTAGAAATCAACCTCAAAAAAAAAAAAAAAAGAAAGAAATCTCATCCTGTTGTAAGGGTTTAAGACCACCCTCCAATCAAGATAAACTTTTATTGCAAAATGCATTCTTATCTGAAGAAAAGCTCTGGAAGGGTTCACAGGAAGGAGGGCACGCTGACGGGTAACAGACGCAGGGCATCCAGCCCGCTGTGTCTCCTGCCTCCGGTCCACGATTCACGTTCTCAGCCATAGGAAGAGGCTCATCTCAGTCACATCGAGGCAGAATCTAGCTGTTGTTCATGTGGCTGTGGAATTACCTAGGCCAACCAACTGCAATTTGAATTTTCTAGAGAGACTGCCCTGAGGAGCTTAAACCTAGTATTGGCTCATTAAAATATTCAGAAAGCCACAATTGGAGCAGACTGAAAATCTCATTTCTGTTGAAAATCTGAATTTTAGCTTAGATAAATTATTTTCGGTTAAAGAACATTAGTCATTCATCTACTGATAAAAGTTTCATTGTTAGTTTGTTTAATATTATTCAAGTAGTCACATTTAAGTAGTATATTGTTGCTCAGTTGCTCAGTCCTGTCCGACTCTTTGTGACCCCATGGACTGCAATGTGCCAGCTTTCCCTATCTTTCACATTCTCCTGGAGCTTGCTCAGACTCATGTCCATCGAGTCAGCGATGCCATCAAACCATCTCATCCTCTGTCGTCCCCTTCTGCTCCTGCCTTCAATCTTTCCCAGCATCAGTGTAAGTAGTATATACTTAATATTAAATACTGTTTTTAGATGAACTCGAAAACAAATTAGTAGCAGATACTTGTGACTGGCATGTTCTAAACAAGCAAACAGATGTTAGGATCTATAGTATATAAGAGGGATAGAAACTTTTAAAATACTATTTCTAGAAATCAGATATTGAGATGTTTTAACGTTCAGAACCAGGCATAAAATAATTTCAAATCAAGAAAAAAAAACCACACAGGTAACTAAGAGCCCTGTAAACAATGCTAAACAACCAAAAAGCACAGTTAAGGAAGGGTTGGCAGGGCTATAAAGAGTTCACAATCTATAAAACATTATTAATTGGTTTCCAGATAGACTATAAAGATCCAACAATATCCCTTAGTTCCAATCCCCAGAAAATACATGACACATTTAAAATCCTACTGGCACCTACTGATTTTGACTGAACACGTTTAACCTTATCAAATCAACAGGGTTTCAACTGTACTTAAAAAGACATTATGTGAAAGGCGCGACAAGCCTTAAATTAACCTAGTGGCCATGCAGTCAGGAGATGGGCTACAGAAAAAAAGAGCTTGAACATCACAGGAAGAATCAGCTTTGAGTTTCATGGAATGTGCAGCACAGAATGGGGCCACACAGACATCACAGAAAAACTTGGACATGTTGTAAATAACTAGCTCCTGGGAGCCTGCTGTAGGGCAGGGAGCCCAGCCCCATGCTCTGTGGTGACCTAGATGGGTAGGAAGAAGGTGGGGGTGGGAGGGAGACTCGAGAGGGAGGGGGTCCATATACACAGGTAGCTGGTTCACTTCGTGGTACAGCAGAACATCGGGAAGCAATTATACGCCAATATAAACAGGAAAAGTCTAGTAACTCATCAATTAAGCATTAATCTAGAGTTAGCATACATACATCGAGACAAGTACCCCTCTTCTCCTTTCTTCGGAAGCAGCATCACTTCTTACATTCTTAAACATAAGAGGAAAAGAAAATGTTACCCTTATCCAGATGTATACTGAGATTTAGTGTAGGGTAGATGAAGATGAATTTTGTGTATTTTCCACCCACGGATTTGAAAATATTATGCAAAATATTTACGTAATTTGCAAACAGTATGGCATGCCTACAAAGAGAGCCCTGCGCTTGTAAACAGCCAATGGAGCATGTTCTGCACGTCTGGAGCCCCCAGAGCACTCAGCAGGGCAACCTGCAGAACAGGTGCAGAATTAATGTGGGTACAGTTTCTGATTGAGCAGGTGATACCAGTCCTTCATTGTACACACCAGATTCCACTTACTTTCAGAGTTGATGCACTTTTATCCCCAAAGGTTAAAGGATGTACCAGTCCTTCTTATCTGATAAAGAAGCAAGGGAAGGAGGAAGTCTCCATCTTCTATGTGTCCCACAATTTGCAGCCCAATGTCCTACACAATTGGGTGGGAAACCAGGGATGCCGCTACCAGGATGATCAGCGCAGAAGACAGGAGCCGCCTCTGCTTTTCTCTAGAGCTCGCTCCTTCCTTTTCTATCTTGTCCTCCATCATCACAGAATATATTGATTAACACTAAGAAACCAGAAAGTCATCTTTATCCTACCACTTTGTTATTGATGTTAAAAAGAGTCTTATAAAATATTTTTGCTTTCTTTGCATCACATCTCTTTTTTTTTTTTTTTTTTAATTACATCTGTTTTTAACAACCCATCTCAAACAGAGTTCAGCGGTCAAGAATCTACCTGCCAAGCAGGAGACCCAAGCATGATCCCTGGGTCGGGAAGATCCCCTGGAGAAGGGAATGGCAACCCACTCCAGTATTCTTGCCTGCAGAATCCCATGGACAAGGAGCCTGAAGGGCTACAATCCATGGGGTCGCAAAAGACTGGGACACGACTTAGCAACTAAACATCTCAGACAAGGTGAAAACTACTACGCAGAGGTAGAGAAATATTTAATTTGACACTTAAAAGTCAATTTGCAGTTTATTTTGCTGTTTCAGTTTACTGGAGTGACTCATTCATGTCTTGACTGTTACATGTGTTTAAAAAGCTAAGACAAATGCATATTAAGTTTATATAGCATTCTATGTAAGTTTAATGCCCCTTTACTTTCCACATCCATAAGAGTCAGGGTTTAGCTCATGAAATATTTATTAAGCAATAAAAATGCTATATATTCAGCAAACAAAACTCCACCTCATTTATAAATTAGATACCCATGTATACTTGTCACACAATAAATCAAAAGCAATTAAAAAGAATTACATTGAGTTGCCTGCTAATCTATATTTATAAAGATTTACTTTACTCTTACCTAACTATTTTATGTGCTCACTGGCAAAAACAATTTGATGGCTGTTTTGGAAGCCTGAGGTGATAGGATTTCTCATCACCTAAGCGTTCACCTAGGTTACCTTTTAGGAGCTATTGGAACCCGCCCCATACATTCCTCAAGACCGAGGCAGGGGTCTGGTCTGTCCTCTGCCTGTGTATCTTCAGACCCTCAGGGTGCAGGCATTTTTCTTTTTATAATTTTATTGATTTATTTATTTTCCTCCGCGCTGGGTCTTCTTTGTTGCTCCTGCTTTTCTCTGGTTGTGGAGAGCGGGGGCATCTCTCCAGTTGCGGGGCGTGGGCTTCTCCAGGCGGAGGCTTCTGTCCTTGCAGAGCCGGGGCTTTAGGACGCTCGGGCTTCAGTAGTTGCGGTGCCTGGGCTTAGATGCTCTGCAGTACATAGGGTCTTCCTGGATCAGGGATCGAACCTATGTCTGATGCATTGGCAGGCGGATTCTTTACCCCTGACCCACCAGGGGCATCCGAAAGCACTTTCTCTCTGCAGACTTTCTAACCTCGAGAATAAATTCCCACGGGACCATGCACTTCAAATGCACAGACCCTGAAAGAGGGCGAGACGCGCCCTCCGCTCCTGTGAAATGAACGGATGACACCGACGATGTGTGCCTTCACTACCTTTTTCCAAAATGGTTTTGTATTTATACCCAAATCCTCAGCTACGAGAAGGCCTGAGGAAGTGTCTACCGCTGAGAAAACCGAAACCAACGAGGACTTGGGAAAGGTGTGTGTGGCGACCTCTTAGCTTTCTTCTTAAAGTATTTTATGTACTGATGGCTGATCAATGGACTATTTCATCTGGAAAGTCAGTTATCTCAGTGAACGCATATCCTTTTCCTTTTCAAAAATTGTATTTACTTTTCACTAAACTGGATGTCTTAGAGTTACTTCCAAAATGTTTAGGAGTAAACACACCACTCTCCAAAGTGAAAGGTAAAAGGCATGGTGATGGAAGGATGGTTCTCATTTTCTCAAAAAGACAAAAAAAAAAAAAAAAAAGAGGAAGCACAAATGATTCAGTGACTTGCTGAAGGCCACTTAGTGATTCAGAGAAAACAGTGATAGAGGTCTGACTCAGCAAACACACATTCAGCAAGCAAGAGAGATGAACACTTTAATTTACTGTCTGGCTCTTCATGCGCGCTGCTATGCGTATGATATTGCCTGTATAAGGCACAGACCCGTCACCATTTTACACTGACCACACCCACAGTGAGAACAGGAAGGTGTTTGTCAAAGAACTCGGTCCATCCTCAAGATGAACAAGCAGACGCTAACCATCACTTGCTAAGGACTAAATCTCTGTGTTCAGAAGACAGAAAGGAGAGAGAAGAGAAGCTGGTCACTGTTGCTATGTCCTGTATGAACCGGGAGTGGCGAGACAGTAGGAAGAGTGAAAGTGAAAGTCACTCAGTCGTGTCCAACTCTGGGCGACCCCATGGACAGTTCATGGAATTCTCCAGGCCAGAATGCTGGAGTGGGTAGCCTTTCCCTTCGCCAGGGGATCTTCCCAACCCAGGGATCGAACCCAGGTCTCCTGCATTGTAGGCAGATTCTTTGCTAGCTGAGCCACAAGGGAAGGCCAAGAACACTGGAGTGGGTAGCCTATCCTTTCTCCAGGGGATCTTCCCAACCCAGGGATCAAACTGGGGTCTCCTACATTGCAGGCGGGTTCTTTACCAGCTGAGCTTTCAGGGAGGCCCAAGAAGAGTTAAGAGGAAGGGAATCCGTCCAAAACATCCACAAGCTCTGCCACGTAACTGGCACAGTGATTCTCAGTCTGGCCATTCTGCCCCCCTCCCAGGGGACGTTGGGCAATACTGGAGACTTTTTACTAGTCATGGTTAGGGCTGCAGCTGGCATTTAGAGGGAAGGGACGGTGGATGAGACCATGGATGTTGCTCAGTCTCCAAGAAGGCAGAGTGCAGCTTCCCACAACAAGGAGCTAATTTCAGTTCAAACTGTGGACAGTGCTGCAGTGAGAAACCCTGAACCAGTGACATGACCTCGAATAAGTTACTGAACTTCGGGAAACGCAAGTCTCTTTATCTGTATAATACTATTAATATAGCCGTCCCTACCTTGATGGGTGGGTGAGCTACTGCAAGAGATAATTCAAGGGAAGCCCTTCATTCTGTTATTGGAATGTTTAGAGAGCTGGAAGTATTTTTAAATTATTTTTTGTTAATAATAAAGCCCATGTCACTTCACGTAACAGCACGTGAAGAAAGGAAAATATATGGACACCAGAATAATGCAACAGTTTAAGCTTATGATAGTATTAAAAAATAAAATTCAGAATCAGTCTCATTTGGTTCAGTCTAGACCATTTTAATTTAATCCCATTCCCACCAATAAGAAAAACTATAATGGAGTCAACCCCCCAGAACATTCCTCATCATTTACCCTGTGAGAGTTCTAGAGATTTCCCTAAAAGGATGATTCAGACAATACAGCCTTACAGTTTTGTGGGGAGTGTTTCATCGGGAGAAATTTATGCTAAAAGGGGATGTTTAAAATTATTATCATTTTAATATCATCTTTGAAATCCGAGCTTTTATTCCAAGAATGATTTTTTATTTCAAGTCTTCAGGGTTTTGATTTCATTCTTTTGAACTGTCAGCTGTGACCACATCTAAAGAGACAGTTTGCATTTGTCTGCTGAACCCATGGTAGGGTTTGAGTAACAGCAAAGTGTTCACTTAAAAAAAAAAATTCCACAGTCAAGTCCTTTAATTTGTTGAAACAGTTAGAAGCTGGGCGAGTTCTAGTTAAAATGAACTAAGAATCGAATATGTTTTTCTGCTTTAGGTGGTGAAAGGGGCCAGGAACCACAAGATTATATATCAAATGAGCAAACAAAACAAATCTGGGAAATCTCGGACAGCAGAAGTAGCTCTTCTTGGGAATTCTTTGGGGCTGTTGGCACACTGCTGTCTGCTGTCAGTGACAATTAGAGTGACCAAAATAAGCTCTGTTATTTTTCGTTTCTTAGCCAGCTACAAACTAGATGACAAAGCAGTTTCAAGGCTGAAATCTACTTGGGCCCATGTCCTGAAATGATGAACGAATGTAAACGTGTTTTTTCTTAATATCATTTTGAAAACAAAGTAAAAGTGAGCTTCCTCATTTGATGGTTACCTTTTCGAACACATAACCAAGGGTCAAAAATCAAATAAGCTATTGCTTATATAACATAGTGTAGGTTTGCCTGTAGCCAAACTGGAGAATACTGATCTATAAAGGAAAGTCAACTCAAAAATAAAAACCTGTACTATCTTTAACATTCATATGCTACCTGGGAATGTCTTTGACATATCTAAATTCCATGAGAACCGGCTGACCTTTCTGCGTTGATCTCTTGGATTTGAACATTTTTCTTCTGATTTTGAGACATATCATGGCCCCATTATATAAATGTTGGGATCATTACTAAACTGATGCCATGTCTACCATGAGAATTTGCCTGACTGGTGTTGGTGTTCTAGCTTCAAATGTTTTTTCCTTTTTTTAATTAAACAAAATCTTCCTTTTACTTTGATACACACACATAGATATAAATATATAGATATATATAATGAACATCACATTTCCAATTCCTAAACTGTGGAATCACTTCATGGCAAATATATGGGGAAACAGTGGAAACAGTGGCTAACTTTATTTTTCTGGCCTCCAAAATCACTGCAGATGGTGATTGCAGCCATGAAATTAAAAGACACTTACTCTTTGGAAGGAAAGTTATGGCCAACCTAGGCAGCATATTAAAAAGCAGAGACATTACTTTGCCAATAAAGGTCCGTCTAGTCAAGGCTATGGTTTTTCCAGTGGTCATGTATGGATGTGAGAGTTGGACTATAAGGAGAGCTGAGTGCCAAAGAATTGATGGTTTTGAACTGTGGTGTTGGAGAAAACTCTTGAGAGTCCCTTGGACTGCAAGGAGATCCAACCAGTCCATCCTAAAGGAGATCAGTCCTGGGTGTTCATTGGAAGGACTGATGCTGAAGTTGAAACTCCAATACTTTGGCCGCCTGATGCGAAGAGCTGACTCTTTGGAAAAGACCCTGATGCTGGGAGGGATTTGGGGCAGGAGGAGAAGGGGATGACAGAGGATGAGACGGCTGGATGGCATCACAGACTCGATGGACATGAGTTTGAGTAAACTCCGGGAGTTGGTGATAGACAGGGAGGCCTGGCGTTCTGTGATTCATGGGGTCGCAAAGAGTCAGACACGACTGAGCGACTGAACTGAACTGAACTGAACTGAAACTGTGGAAAGATTGACACATAAAGATGAGTTTTACCAAGACTGTAAAATGCTGCTTTGGGACATTATTTCATATCACTTATTTTTTTATTTGATTGTGGTAAGAGCATTTAGCAAGGTGACCCTCAACAAATAAAGTGCAAAATGCAGCAATTGTTCATATAGACACAACGCTGTAAAACAGATCACTAAACCTTACTCATCTTTGCATAACTGAAACTTCATGCTCCTCGATCACTATTTCCTACACCAGCATTATCAGTGCAGTGAGCAGAACAGGTAAAAAGCTCACGCTCCACAGCACCTGGGGCTGAAGCTGGCCTCTGTTGTTAGAAGCTGTGTGGTGTGTGGGCGAGTTACTAACCTCTCTGTGCCCCATTTCCTCCTCTGTAAAAAGAATTAAATAAATCATATATGTGTATGCTATATATATTATATATTAGTATGTGTGTGTGGCATGTAGAACTAATGCCAAGAAGAGAGATAACATAAAAATATTTGCAATCATTATCACTATCAGCAAGTTGAAGCACTGGTACGACAAGAACATCAAGAAAGGAAAATGTATACGCCTTTGTCTTCTCATTCTAAAATGAATAAGATCCATGCATCCTCGATCTCAACAAACTTTACATTGCAGAATTCAGAACACTGAATAAAATACCCACCACATATACACTCTCATACCTATATAACACACACACACACACACACACACATGTGCAATGATTCTGTGTACTGAGATTATAATTGTTGGTGATTTCACTCTTTTAACTTTGGATTTTCCAAACTATCTACAAATAAGCTCACCTCACCTCTGCAATTAGAAGTAAAGAGGTTCACATTTTTCAAAGGAGGATAGTTGTGGAATTCTCATTACAACTGAATAAGACCAAGGCCCGTTTGCATAAGGGAGGCAAGGTTAGCAGACTGATACTACAAAGACTGCCCTGAAAACAGAGTCATTTGGCGTGAAGCAGGTGGGAAAAAGAACAGTAAGAGAAATAAAACATTTGAGCCATGTCTTGCTCTTTGAATGCAGAGGACACCCCTGAGGAGGGGTGGCTTGGAAACACTTGGGCCCTGGAGACCTTATTGAATGCTGATGACCTGTCAGGATAACCTGACAGGCATTATCTCCCTCAATCTTACCTCCACCTGGTAGGTCGTTATTTGGACCATTTTACAAATATGGAAACCAGAGGTCAAGGTCACATCGACCATCAGCGGCCATGACAAAAGGCCACTCACATCCCCAGCTCTGTTACACACCCTTTCAGGACACCACAGAGGCCCTCGTCCGCCTCCTGCCTTTCCTCAGCCCTGAGACCTTTCTTCTTGCCCCTACCACACTCCCCCTTCAAGCCCACCCTGTTCCTGGCTTTCGGGACGTTGCCCCATTTGCAGTGAAGAGCCCGCAGGAGGAAAAAGCCTCATGTTAGTCCCACGCAGAAGGCCTGACTAAGGTATGGCCAGAGGTGGCCGCACCCACCAGCATCCTCACGGATGAGCGGCCGCAGGCATGCACACTGACTCCGTGAAGCTTCGGAAAGCATCTTTCGGCGCCATCTAGAACCCTCCGTCAGCGGGCATCCGAGGAGGAGGCTAGGTCCCGCACAGGAAGTGGGTCTCTGCTGAAGTCAGGCAGGCCTGCATGGACCCCAGAGGAGGACATCCGTCCTCTGTGGCTCTGGGGGGCACACCATCCTGACCCGAAAGCCCTGAAGGGGAGAGAAGGCTGCAGAGATGTCTTAGGACAAAACTCCAAGCCTGCCTGCACCCGGCCACCCGATCTCGCATGGAAAGTCTACTGCTTGACAGAAATGCAGAATCAAGACCTCATAAAAAAGTACCTTTTATGATTTTAATTGACTGCCACATTTTTTTTTTCATGTATACCTTTCAGCCCCCCCCCCATGTAATTTTTCCTGCTAATTATTTAAAGAAGAAAGGAGTGCAATGCCCAAGTCAATACTATAAGTCCTTGTACGTGCTCACGCCATTCCTAAAAGGCATTTCCCAGTCCTGTACAAATATTAATCAACTCTTGCATTTTGTGAGGCAAGTAAAGAAGAAGTCCCAGTTCATCAGTGCTTAAACAGGGGTTAGGACAAGAGAGCAATGTAATTGTGGAGGCTTCCTCGGCCTGAAAGCTCACAGCTAGGAGACAGGGAAGCCCATACACCCTGAGGGATAAATAAATAAATCCTATTACAGCGAAAAAGACAATCCAGGGCACCACAGAGCCCATCAATAACAAAAACCTAGTGCCAATCTCCTCCCATTCTTAAAACCTCCACGTGCCCATTGTCAGATTCTGCTTAGCTTAAGAAAGGCGCATTTCTCTCCTCCGTTTCACAGATTTTCAGGACTCAGCACAGTACCATCAACAGGCAGCGCCTCTGTTATATAAAGTAAGTTGTATCTTCTCCCTTATACAGTGCCTTGAGGAAATAGTCTTTAAGTAAGCCAGGAGCGCTGATCTAGACTGTATCCCTAGGAGCCCTGGGATGTGCTGGGAGGCTCTCCTCATGGCATATACTGCCTGATTCTGGGGGTACCCAGGGCTTCAAGCCACTGTTGCCAAAAGAGGAGTGCTCTGCTCCCAGAATTCATTGTTTTCACCCATATCTGAATCCTGTTCATGGGACACAGTGCCGTTCAGTTGCTCCATAGATTAGCTCCTTGACTGTTACCCCTGGGGAACTCTGCCCACTCCAGTTGACCGGCAGCAAGGATTTCAGGCTTCACATGCACGAGGCCCCAGGTTCAATCCTTGGCACCTCCAGCTGGAACTCAAGTTCTTGTGTGGCGTTACTTCTGTGCTAACCAAAACTGGTCCTTGGCTTTGAGGACTTCCCTGGTGGCTCAGTGGTAAAGAATCCATCTGCCAAAGCAGGGGACACAGGAGACTCGGATTTGATCCCCACGTCGGGAAGATCTCCTGGAGAAGCGAATGGCAACCAACTCCTATATCCCTGCCTGGAGAATCCCATGGACAGAGAAGCCTGGCAGGCTACAGTCCATGGGGTCACAAAGACTCAGACACTGTTGAACAACTAACACTTTTTCTTTCTAGTTCTTTCAGGAGTATGACAGCATAAAAAAATTAAATGAATCAAAATTAAAAACAAATAAATGCCCCCAAAGTATTTACTACCAGAAGGACTGGGACATTCTAACATTCAGAGTTGATCCCTCTCAATAATTTTCAGAATCTTATAGAGATTATCTTTCAATGATTTTCTGCACACAGTTTCTAGAGCCCTAACTTACCTTCACAAGGGCAATTTCATTCCTCACATGGGAATTTTCTCTAGGTCCATTTTTTTTTTTATCAGATGATTTTCTATTCTAGATAAGTGGTAGGAGAGGAATGTGGAGGAAGCTTAGCTTAACCTCCAAAGATGAGCAGTGAAACAATGTGCAACTCTTACTCCGAAAAATTATACAGAATACAATGGAAATATAGAACAAGACAATAAAATTGATCTAAGAGACAGAATCCTGTGGAAGGGTGCCCTTTTTTCATAGTTACTACTTAACATCTCTCAAAATTGGGTGCTTTCATTCTAAGTTAATAATAAAAGCAGCTAGACTTTACTGGGCACTTTCTTTGCAAGACAAATTAATGCATAACTATGGTATGTAATCCCCACAATGAGTGCATAAGATAGGACTAACTCTTATCCCCATTATATATATATCATAATAATGATTGTAACAGCAACAATAGCTAGGATTTATCTACTTGGTGCTTAACTATGTGCTAGACACCTTCCGGGTAGCTCAGCTGGTAAGGAATCCACCTGCAATGCAGGAGACTCCGGTTTGATTCCTGGCTAGGAAAATTCCCCTGGGGAATGGATAGGCTACCCACTCCAGTATTTTGGGGCTTCCCTGGTGGCTCAGATGGTAAAGAACCCACCTGCAATGCAGGAGACCTGGGTTCGATCCCTGGGTTGGGAAGATCCCCTGAAGGAGGGCACGTCAACCCACTGCATGCCCTGGAGGATCCCCATGGACAGAGGAACTTGGCAGGCTACAGCCCACGGGGTCGCAAAGAGTCAGACATGACTGAGTGACACCTTACTTAATCGTCTTCATTTAATCCATACGGTAGCATCATGAACCTACTTCTCTAGTTGCTTCCATTGTTCAAACGAAGACATTGAACTCACAGAGGTTAAGGAACTAACCAAGATCATTATAACGAATGCCAGCCTTTCAACCTAGATTGAAATCATTCTAGACTTCTTAATCACTTTGATCTATTGCCTCAAACAAACACAAAGTACAATGAGAATCAATAAGTGGGATTGAGGAACATCTCTATGAGTTTTTGTTTGAGGCAGTAGTTCAAAGTGGTTAAGAAGTCTAGAGTGATTTCAGTTTCAGGCACTTTGTCACTTTCACAGAGGTTCCTAAACTCTGTGAAACTATGAAACTATGAAAACTATGATTACCCATTACACACACACACACACACACACACACACACCACATAGTCATAAGGCAAATGTATCAAAATAACACTCATCTTGCTGTTGATAAGAATATAAAAACTTTATTTTATTTTGCCTTACCACCAGCCTGTAGATCTAAGAGTAGGTAGGACCTAAGTCACCTTAAACAGGCAGATCCCACACAAAATGGGATGGTAGGTGATTAAGTAAATATCTTCCACTGTTAGAGTTACTGGTTCCTATAAGTAGCTTCTTCTTTAAGCTTCATGAGAACATGGCAGAAAGATTTCTTTTGCACAATTTAGAGACATGAAAACTTAAACACAGAAAAATAATGAATCACAAATATTTAAGATTAGTTCTTCCTCCAAAGCTGGTACTCTTTCCACGAACAGACAGGGTCAGCTCCCCACTTGTCACCCCCTCCAAGAAAAAGCAGCCAGTGTAAACGATAAACTCCGTGAGCAGAAAGGCCACTACAGTCAGTACCTAAGTTGACACCAACTGCCTCAGTGGTCACAGATACGGCTGTCATCTAGAACCAAGTCTTCATCCCTTCAAAGACTGTGGCTCGAGTTGAAACAAAGTAACAGAATCATATTCATCACACATCCTAATTGTGGACAAGATGATATGGAAAAATAACACTGCAGAAAGACCGCAAATATCAGACTTTTTTTCACTCAAATCAAATGTGGCAAATGAATTTTTGGACCCTATCTTCTCACCTCAAGCCCACTCTCCCAACAAAAAACCCTCATGTTTTCTGAATAAAGATAAAGAATTTTATTATTTAAAATCTATTTTTATAAATTAAAAACCATGGATGCTGTAAGCCAAACATTATAAAATACACATCATGTCGCCACTGTGGAGGGAGAATCGTCAGCCTTTCGCTCCATTTGACAATGGAAGTCTTCAGCGCTAACAGGACTGGATTTGTGACTTCAGTGAACGCCCAGGAGGACTGACTGGGCCTTTGAACCAAAGGAAGGGAACAGCCACCATTTTGTCCCAGGAAGAGGAGAAGTGGTGGAATGTCCTACTAAACAGTTTGAACTAGGACTGCATGGTCCTGTGGAACTATCGCTTTCCTCTCTGTGACCACCAAGCATAGAGGCCGGTCCTCTCTGGGGTACGTGGCATCCTGTAAGGAGCCAAGAGAACCCACCGGCTTGTCATTCAGGGCATTGCCGGCTCTGTTCTAGAATCCTGGGACACCCCTGCCTGCCGCCGCCTCCTGACCATCTCCAAACAAATGGGAGGCTGATTTGCATAAACCCCATTTCCATTTTATTCATCCCCTGCCCAAATCTAGATCAGTATGTTTAATATCATCCCCACTGTGGGAGGTCTCGTGAATTCAAAGGCCATTCGTGGTCAACAACGAGAAGGCCTGGATTCCCAGATGTGGGTTTATACTTGAAATTAAAAGCAGAAACAAGAGAACGTGTGTTGCCAGATACAGAGCATGGAAAACAAACGGACCAGCTAAAGGATAAACGTGGCAGAAACCAGAAACCGCTGCTAAGGTCACCCATTTCTACTGATGAGCTAGCAAGTCCACATTTAACCATTTTTTAACTCCCAAATATATAAGGAAAGATCCGGAGGAAAATGACAACCCAAAGGCAGGAGGTTTTCTCAACGTTAAACATCCTCTAAAGCAGAAGAAGCAATATTCAAACTAGTGTCTGGCTATAACCTCATTCCTTCACACACCACCCCAGTTCCCCTCTCTTCCACTGACCCTTGGATTTCTGACATTAGGCCAGAAAAGTATCCTAATAAAGGTAAACAAAAACCAGTGATTCATTCAGTATTTGAGTGTTTTCTTCTCCTTGAACATTAAAAGGACAAACTATTAAACTAAACTCTAGGTTTATGAGTCAGATTTTCAGAGTGTGTGTGATTACTGGTTTCCAAGAATAAATCTGCTTAATGTTGTAATAAACACATACACACATACATATATGAACACATAATTTCTTGAGCAAACACAGTCCCATTAGGAGAAAACACAACTACTTGTGAAAACTCTGCAAAAATCCTGCAACACAAACAGTATCTTCGCTGGCTCATTAATCCTGGCCTAAATTTGCTACTGTCAGGCGAATCAGGCACGCCGTCCGGCAGACACCCACCTGCTATTAGGCTGAAGGTGCCTGGCGTCTTGACATTCTATTGATTCCAATCCAAAGCTTATGTAAAAAAAAGCAGCTCAGAGTCCAAAAGAAATTTTAGCCGCAAATACTTTGGGAGAAATCCAAACAACTAAAAACAGAAAGAAAGACAAGATGCAAATCTGAGTGACAAAATTGAGAACCCAAACCAGCCTGGTAGAAGCTCAAGGACAAATCAACAAAGGACCGGCTTCCTCTTTTGACAACTACAGATTTTAGGACATTCCAATGACCAACGCATTGAATGGGAATTCCCAGGTGGCTCTGGTAAAGAATTCAGCTGAGAATGCAGGAGATGCAAGAGACTTGGGTTCGATCCTTGGGTCGGGAAGATCCCCTGGAGTAAGAAATGGCAGCCCGCTTCAGTATTCTTGCTGGGAGACTTCCATGGACAGAGGAGACTGGCGGGCTATAGTCCATAGGCTTGCAAACAGTCAGACATGACTGAGCAACCAAACACCCACCCTCGACGAATCTGCACTATCACTACCCACAAAGCATTTCATTACTACTCCACAGGTGTTGCTTTCAAAGAGGATTGCCAATTTCTGCCCGCCGGAGCCCTGTGAGTCTTCACTAGAAACTTGCTGTACTGTCCATAGGATCCTGATCACAGCAAAGGTTCTGAAGCCGTTCAGAAGAACCAGAGACCACTTACAGTGCTTAAGAATACTGCATACTTTAATCTTCAGAACAGCCCCATGGGCTAAGAGCTTTATTGCCATTTTACAGATAAGGAAAGCTGAGGTTCTGAGAGGTAATTTTCTCCAAGTGACTGAAAAAATGAGAGACTAAAGAGAGGGCATCAGGATTCATTTAGAAAGTTTCTGGCACCTCCCCAGCCTCCCTCCACTCCTGAAATAACCTCAGCCTGAATGGAATGGGTGTATGTCCAATTTCCCAGTCCTGGCGCTCGTGGCTTCGGTGGCAGCTGCTCGTTACAGTCAACTTTGCATAAACAGGCTGGCTCTGGTGGTGTTCTTTAAAACCAGAATAATTTCTTTACTTTAACCAAGGGAAGACATGCATTTCAAAATAAAAGTGAGTATCTATCTTGAAAAAGAGGCAAAGGAGAAACCTGCAATCCCACAGAGCAACACAGGGCTCTCAGCTGGCCCCTGTCCTCCCCTCCACCCACCTCCCGGCTGCCATCCGCCGCTGCACGGTGCCCTCTGGCTTCAAAGGCAGCTCCAGGGGGAACAGAAGCCCCAGGTTCAGAGGGCCAGCTGGCAGGGGGACAGCACCCCTCGGGAAGGGTGGAAGAGGAGCGGAGATTCACCGCAGAGGCCAGTCAGCTCAAAGACAAGAATTCAAAGGGTTTCCAAAAGCTGATTTCTATCAGGACTGCCAGGGCAGATCAGAAGGTATGAGGTTCCAACTGGGAAGGATGTGTTTCTGCTGCTCAGATGCCAGGTTTGCGAGGGGATCCCAGGTTTCTGAGTGTCGGGCTGGATTTCAGGAGCAGGGGTGGCCATCAAGGTGTCCATCAGACTCATTTCATCCCCAGCACCACAAGGCAGCAGAATTTCACCCACCAATAAAGCTGTCTGTGATTCTTGATCATTTCTGTGAGTTAAAGCAATATGCTTTTTACAAGAATGCTCCTGAACTGAGCTAGATAAACACTTGAAATAAAAAAGTTCCTTAGGATGATCTGTAACATGCCTCGACCCCCACCTCCCCTCACTCTGCTGCAGTCATCTTCTTTGTCCCGTGATCCGGGTTGGAGGCCATGCCTGCAGGTCAGGCCAGCGCATCCTTCCCTTTGCTTGGTCTCTGACTTACAAGGTGACTTCTCAGAGACAGCCGCTTAGCCATCTATTCTTGGTTTATCATCCATCAGTTATCATTGTTACTGCTGCCATTTATTCAAAATGATTATGGACTTATAAAGATGCTCTCCTCTGACAATAATTTTTGCAATATGCTTTCACACTGCCTAGTTAACATGGTGTGCCTGTGATTTTTGTTCTGGCACAAGATACCTGTGTATCTATATTTGTATATCTATAGATAGATATGTATATGCATACACATAAACATTTTAAACAATGAATTGTGTAACAATGAGAAAGGCAGGACCACATGCAACATTAAAAATATTGGCCCTTTCCTCGTCAGCTTAGTACGACAGACTCTCACGGCAGTGACTGCCACTTGCTGCATCAAGGCCCAGGTCTGCCCTTGACCCTCTCCCTCAAGTCCTACTGACAGTTGGGGACTTAGAACAGGCATGATAAAGGCAGAGCATGGTCCTCAGAGGCTAATAAACTGAAAACGGGTATACTGGCCAGAAAGCAGAGTCTCAAAAGGGAGTGAGGCTGCAGGAAATTAATAAAACTCCATGCCTGTCTTTTTAAAGTCAGCAGCAGTGGGCTGTGACTGGAATTCACCTCTTCAGTCATACACTCGCCTCCCCTCGATATGGACAGGAGTTCTGTAAGAGCACTGCAGGAGAAAATGGATTCATACGTCATTTAAAATGAATCATTTCACTTCCTCTCCTCCATTTTTATACATATTGACAAAATATAAAAATACATTTTAAAAAATCGATTCGGCTTTGTCGTTTTCTACACCAACAGCAAAAGCAGACATCAGAATTATAACACTCGATAGTCTCTGAATAATTATTTAAATGGGGTCACCCACAACGGACATTCCGAGGGCTTCAGATGGGCCAACCCCAAACAAAAAACAGGCAGGGCATTACAAATCACATCTTATTTCGAGATTTGAATTTCCATTTTATTTTTAACAAGAACTTCACAGTTCGCTGACAAATGTCCTGAGCTATATTTAGAAGAATAATAGTATTTAAGATCAGGAGCGCACATGGACAGATTCAGCTTTTCACTTTTCTAAACAGAAATATACAACATGCGGGCATTGTGTGAGTTTCATGTCAAGGATTTGGATTAGTTATCAGAATTTCTGCTCTCCTCTGAGTGCAGTTTGTCAGTGCTCTTGGGGTATATTGAAGGGCTTTCGAGGGGTGTCTGTAATGTCTTTTCTCTGATGCAATAGAATATTTCCACCATCAAGCAAGCAATCGTTTTAATATGGCAAACTGCAAGTCTGAAATGCGTTTGAAAACGAAATCAACAAATGACTTGTTAGGCTACTCAGGAAAGGTACAAGCCGCTTGCACTGCTCCTGCTTTAGGAATTACATTTTCAGAAGTTGGAAAGCATAGTCTTTGACTTTCCTTGAAAGAATGCTAGAAGCAATATGCTGATTATTTTTCAAAGAAGGAAAAGGAAGTGATGAAAGCTTTTAATAACATGTACAATTCTGAATTTGTAAGCACCGAACACAAAACAATGTAATGCTTTAGCACTTTATAAGTGTAAGGAACTCTCTCTACTGTTTGGAGACAGCAGATACTCGTAGACAAATTATAACATCCCCGTTTCTATGCCCAGATAGAGGAAAACAACCAAATACTTTGAGGCATCAGAAAATAACCATGAGGATGAAAATACATAGCTGTTGTTTCAAAAGGAAAATACAAAAGCACCAAGCATAATTAAAATAGTAGCAAACCTGAAGGCAATCTGAATAACTGACTGTCTCTGACAGTCAGAGTTTCAATTACAGCATAGACTGCAAGAAAAGAAAGATAGCTTTACCTCTAGATTGGTCACTGGTGAACTCGATGGCAGATTATTAATCAGAGGAAGTACAGAGTATGAACATAAAAGGCTGTGAATAATCTCTTAAAGCCTTAGTGCAATAAGCCTCCTTCCCAATTCTAGAAGATGCCCTCCCAAACAGAGTTTTACAGGCAAGAGAGAATGAAGGTTTACTGAACTCCTTAAAAGCCATGTCCCTCCCAGACACTGTGCTAAGCACTTAACATATATTCCTCGCTTTAATCTTCTGGATAGCCCAGCCAAGGAGGCGGTATTATCCCTTCTTTACAGATGAACAAATTGACACTCAGAAGTGAAGGCGCTTAGCAGCGGAGCCATGGCTGGAAGGCGGTTCCCTGGAACAAAGGGGCCCGGTCTGTCTTCCCTCCTGCTCTCCGCAGCCTTTAGAGAGGCTTGAAATTGCTGCTGCAGGTTGTTCATTAGCCCTTCCGCCCCATGGGAAGAAGCACAGTCTAGGGCAGGGTTTCCAACACGAGCTCTAAACAGCTTTGATTCGGAGCCTCGGGCATTCATTCTGTTCCTGTCTCCTTACTCCATTTAGCTACCCAGGTGGCTCAGTGGTAAAGAATCCACCTGTCAGTGCAGGAGCCACAAGAGATGTGGGTTTGATTCCCTGAGTTGGAAAGATCCCCTCACGGAGGAAACGGCAACCCACTCCAGTATTCTTGCCTGGAGAATCCCATGGACAGAGGAGCCTGGTGGGCTACAGTCCAGGGGTTGCAAAAGAGTCAGACACGGCTGAGCACAGCGACAGCAGATTACCCTCGTGGGGCCCGAGGAGCCCATTCGAGAGAGAGAACTCTCGTTTCCCCACTTCCAACCTAACTTATATATACTTACAAACAAGGAGCGCCAATGTGAGGCCATCTTTCTTTCTTGAGCTGCAGAACAGCTTGTTGCCCTTGCTGTTCACTCGCTCAGGCGTGTCTGACTCCTTTGCAACCCTATGGGCTGTAGCCCTCTTGTCCATGGGATTTCCCCGGCAAGAATACTGGAGTGGGCTGCCGTTACCTTCTCCAGTGGATCTTCCCAACCCAGGGATTGAACCTACATCTCTTGTGTCTCCTGCATTGCAGGAGGATTCTTTACTGCTGAGCCACCGAGGAAGCCCACAGAACCCCTTAATCAATTCTAAAATAAGTTTTTTTGAGGAGGAAATAGAGGTACTGGTGGGTATTTACTGAGTATCAAGAAACATTTCATTAAGAACAAACTGTCCTCAGCTCCAGAAAGTGGGAAATGGAGTCCTAAGTCACAGAGTCCCTTGTTTCACTCACATTCACTCCACTCAAAGTTACCCAGAAGTATCAGATATACACATTCAATATTTACCTTGAGCCTCCTTTAGACTAAGGAATGTGTAGGATGATCTGGGTCGAGGTTTCAAAATCTCAGCGAAATGATAAAAGTCCAGGAGCAAAGGCTGGGGATGAACAACCTTCAGATGGCGAAGGCTGCGTCCACACAGCTGAACTACTGCCTCGAAAATCACAACAGTTAAAGTCTCTGTGCTGGTACTTCCTCACTCATAGACAGGTATGCCCATTAACTGTGCCTGAAAACTTATCAAATAAAAGCCAAAGTGAAAATATCTGCTCACCTAATGACGACAGCGTTTTTTTTTTTGTTTCTCATTTTTTGTTTTTGCTGAGTCAGTCTATACTAAACATGGATGGTACCCAGAGATCAATTTCAGGGGAAATGAATCCTGGTGGTGTTGACCATGACCTGATCTGCTCTTAAAACAATGGCCAAGGCCTTTGTTTCCTACCTTACCCAGTATGTCCTGGGTAAATTTTTTTTTTTTTCCAAAGGAGACTAAAGAGATGCAATTTACAAACAGTGGAAAAATATTCTACTTGGAAGAATAACTATTTGGAGAGACGACAAATTGGTCAATGGGGAAGTCTCAGATTCCTCACAAGTCTCATCAAAATAAAGTTCTGAAATTTAGGAGATGGTAGCCGTATCCATATGAGAAACATTGAAACAGATTTCCACATGAAGAGATGGCTTAATAGGAGCTGTGTGGATAGATTCCTTGGCACTCGAAAAGAAACTCTGCAATTTATGTCAGGAGTAAAAGTGAATGCAGCACCGGCAAAATGCAGCAAAAAGGGAAGGAAGCAAATAGACGATTTTAGAGTCACCTTCAAATTTCTTTCTAATACAACGATCCTCCAAAGGTTTAAGATGGAAGTTTGCAGGCTGTACCAAAGCCTCCACAAACCTATTTTTGTATAGGGAACCATTTTGACCCCTTGGTATTAACACTTGTGAAAGAGTCGAGACTCTTCTGGCTTTCTACAGCATGAAAAGTTGCCAGGTAAAATAAGATATGAATAGAGCATGGGACTTAGACATGCAAACAAATATTCACTGCTTATCAGAAATTCAAATTTAACTGGGCATCCTGTATTGTTGTCATATCTATTAACCCTGTCATAAGGAAATGGCAACCCACTCCAGTCTTCTTTCCTGGAGAATTCCAGGGACAGAGGAGCCTGGTGGGCTACAGTCCATGGAGTCACAAAGAATCGGACACAACTGAGTGACTGACACACACAGGGCTTCCCAGATGGCTCAGTGCTAAAGAATCCACCTTCCGTGGAACAGATGCAGGTTCGATCCCTGGGTCAGGAAGATCCCCTGGAGGAGGAAATGTCACCTGCTCTGGTACTCTGGCCCGGAGAATCCTTCGGACAGAGGAGCCTGGCGGGCTACAGTCCGTGGGGTTGCAAAGAGTCAGACACAAATGAGCGACTGAGCGCACAACCCTATAAAAGAACAATCAAGAAGTCATGAGCAAATTGTGAATGAACGATTTTCAAGCTGGTTAATGGTGCAACCAGAAGTCCTTAATCAGTGGCATGCTTCATGCTTTCCTGGGAAGCTCTTGGAGAATGCAGACTCCTGGGACCTTGCCCTAGAGATGCGTTCTCCTATGGGTTGAGAATGACTGTTTTAACCCAGACTAATAAAAATAAATGAGGAAGACACACTACGCCTTTTTTTTTTTTTCTTTGATGGGTCAAATCACTCCACTAGGGCTTTAGAGGTGGCTCAGACATCCTAAATCTTAAGATGGTATGAACTTGAGAATAGCGAAAGGATATAATGTAAAACCAAACACTGGTTAAGAAAATACTGTCACAAACCACTTCTTCCTTAGCCACATGAGGACACTGAGGGAAAATCACTCACTAAATTAGCAACCCAGAAGCGCAACCCAAAATAGCATCTTTGACACTTGATGCCAGAATTCACCCCATGCTGTCATCTCTAAACAGTTCCTCCTGAATCGTCTCTCTCAGACAGCTGAAAGAGCTGGCACACCCAACAGAAGGAGCTGCGACATTCTTCTCCCCTGAGCTAACGTGTGAACTCCTTCGCCCCCGTGTAATACGTCCAATCGCAGTATAACAGAATGATATCCACATAAGAATCAGGAACTAGCTCAATAGATGTGAGCTGCGTTTTCACTGTATCAGTAAATACTAACATAATGTTAACAGTGAGTAAAGAAAAATCAAATTGTTCTTTGCTGAAAATAAAGTTCCATTACTTACATTCTGTTTCCGAGGGTATGCCATTTGTGTGTATGTGTGCGTGTTGCCTATGAAGGGACAGAAGTGATGGAAGGAGCGTTTCCTTCTCTTAGCATCAGAATTTTTTCCTCTGAGATACATGCATATGCGTGTGTCTGACTCTTTGTGATCCCATGGAGTGTAGCCCACCAGGCTTCTCTGTCCATGGAATTCTCCAGGCAAGCATACCAGAGTGGGTAATCATTCCTTTCTCCAAGGGATCTTCCTGACCTTGGGATTGAACTTGGGTCTGCCACATTGCAGGCAGATCCTTTACCATCTGAGATAGCAGGGAAACCTTCTCCGGGGATATACTGGTCATTTACACTAGCTCGCTTGCCAACCTTCTATTTACAATACATAAAAACTTCCCTTCCAGGGAAGCTATGTTTGAAAATCCTGGGTTGCTAACTGTGAGGTCCAAATGACCAAAAGGATGACTCAGCTACAGAAAGATGCTAACAGAGAAACTCTGGTGCATCAATGACTAGGATGGTCAAGAACTGGAAAGCTAGAATGAAGCGTGGGTCTGTATGCAGGAGAAATTCAGTAGGCTGAAACGTAGGGATTAAAGCTCTGTCTTGAGAGCTTTTCAGGTTTGCATTTAAGTCTGAGTTCCATCCTGACTGGCCCTGAGACCTTGGGCAGGTTACTCAAACTCTCTGTGCCCCTTCGGCCTCTAGAAAATGGAAGCAGCAGCTAATTCAGGGAGCTCCTATGAGGATTAAATACACGAGTGTTTGTGAAGCACCTACCACAGGGCAGGGCACTTTCTCATTAAATGGGAAGAACGCGAAGCAAGAATGTGCGTCTCTGTGGGCCAAGCGGTCGGCCCATAACCATGTATTCACCAGCGTTTAGGCACAGACTCAGCCTAGCCACATACAGGACAGATAAGCAACAAAAGAACATCAGAACCTACTTCCTGTCTGCACAGACTTACATTCAACCTACTTACATGTCTGCATTGTCTTATGATCAATGAACCAATATATGCTTAATAACAACACCTGCCCTGAACTTGGGATCCGATCAACTGATGTAGATAATACAAAACATCCTAAGACCCACTGCCCTGCCACCCGTGTCTTGGTTGAGGAGATAACATACATCTCCTGAAGAAGTTAATAAAAATGACGGTCGAATAATAAACATAAAAGTACAGAAGGCAGTAGCTGAATCTCTGATGAGCAGTCAGACAAGTGGTGTAACTGATAAGGCCCCTGATGACCACAGAGAAAAAGAAATCTGCTATGAGATAAAACGGTCTGGGAATTCTTCATGGAAGATAAGCCATTTGAGACTGGCCTTGAAAGAAGAGTAGGATTTAGATCAGCGGAGAAGAGGAAATCCTAGGTTTACAACACAGGGAAGAGGAGGGCATGGCAGCCCACTCCAGCAGTCTTGCCGGAGAAGCCCATGGACAGAAGAGTCTGGAGGGCTACCGTCCATAGGGTCTCACAGAGTCAGATACGACTGAAGTGGCTGAGCACACACACGTGCATGATACAGGGAAAGTCACAGAAATGGGAAAACACAGGGCTGAGTGATAGGTGATCCAACCAGTCCATCCTAAAGGAAATCAGTCCTGAATATTCATTGGAAGGACTGATGCTGAAGCTGAAGCTCCAATACTTTGGCGACCTGATGCAAAGAACTGACTCACTGGGAAAGACCCTGATGCTGGGAAAGATTGAAGGTGGGAGGAGAAGGGGACGACACAGGATGAGATGGATGGATGGCATCACCGACTCAATGGACATGAGTGAGTAAATTCCAGGAGCTGGTGATGGACAGGGAGGCCTGGCGTGCTGCAGTCCATGGGGTTGCAAAGAGTTGGACATGACTGAGCAACTGAACTGAACTGAAAGTGACGCCTTACTGACATGCAGTCCATTACCCATGCTGTTTGCAAGACACAAAAGTTGGACCATTGCTATGTAGGCCTGTGGTTTTCAACATTTTATTGTTTGTCTTACCACTCTACATTCTCAGCACTCCCTCCAAAAATATTTTGGTGGCATAGATAAGACCGATTACAAATTAAATAAAGTCTTAGCATACCGGCACTAGTATCCTCCCCATTCCAAACACACACACACACATTTCCATTTCACTGAAAGTAAAACAATGGCCTCTCAACACATAGTTTCCTGGCTGTCTTAAGATAGGAGCCTCTAAGAGCTTTGCTAAGCCAGATCAAGAGACACTTGATATGGAAAGAAGGTGCTCGGGACTGCTATGTACACGCTGCTGTGTTGAAAATGGTTAATCAACAAGGATGTACCACATAGTACAGGGAACTCTGCTCAATATTATGTAACAACCTACAGGGGAAAAGAATCTAAAAGAATAGAGAAATGTATATATATAGTTGAATCACTCTACTGAGCACCTGAGCTACCAGCTCTCACAGTATTATTAATCAACTTTACTCCAGTATTAAATTAAAAGTTTTTTTTAATTAAAAGAGGGAAGATCTGTATCCTTAACAATGTACATATCACATCTTACTAATAAAACAATGACCCAGAAGCCTGAAAAGAGTAATGGAAATTTTTGTTTTAAAGTTATTAACAAAAATGTCTAATGAAAGTGGAAAAAAAAATAAGAGATGCTTGGCTCTTCAAACCCCAAGTGCTGTGAGTCAGAAGAGGGTCCTTCTACGGCTCTGCACCCGTGGCTTCACCCCAGTACCTTGTTACAATTCCTTTCATTCCGCAATGGTAAGAGAGTTCCAGAAATAATACCAGATGAATGATGAGTGGGCTTCCCACGTGGTGCTAGTCATAAAGAATCCGCCTGCCAATGCAGGAGACATAGGAGACGGGTCAGGGTCCATCTATTCTGTGTCAGGAAGATCCCCTGGAATAGGAAATGGCAATCCCCTCCAGCATTCCTGCCTGGGGAATCCCATGGACAGAGGAGACTGGCGGCCTACAGTCCATGCGATCACAAAGAGCCAGACACAACTGAAAACACTTAATTCTCTTTTTTGGAATTAACAATTTGATGGAAGTTTTACAAATTTCAGTGAAAGAGAAGAGCCCAGAGATTAGATAAGCCATTTCTTCTTTCCTAGGCCCAGATCAATCACCCCAGCCATTAGGTTATACTTTTTAAACTGTGAACTGTGAATCCTTGAATTAAAATGTCATAATAGGCACTATTTGGCCATCATATTTCAATATCCTCTTTGCCCCATAGGGTTCTTTATAGTTTGTTAAAGTTCCTGAAACTAATATTTAGGAGGGTGATAATTTCCATTCTAAAAGAAATTCTAGAACATAAAAATGTTACAGCAGGTCCAAATATAAACACATTATATGCTTATGCATGCTAAGTTGCTCAGTTGTGTCAACTCTTTGCAACCTTACAGACTGTAGCCCACCAGACTCCTCTGTCCATGAGATTCTCCAGGCAAGAGTACTGGAGTGGTCTGCCATGCCCTCCTCCAGGGAGTCTTCCAGACCCAGGGGTCAAACCCATGTCTCCTACATTGGCAGGCAAGTTCTTTACCACACCTGGGAAGCCCAAACACATTATAGCCAACCCTAAAGCTAACATAATTGGCTCTTAAAATCATGCACTGTTCTAGAGAAAAAACCTTAGCAGAGAGCATTCTGTAATAAAATAAGAGTCTATCCATTTTAAATTTCAGCCTTGAGAGCAGATAAAGAAAAGTCCTGAAATCCAAATCCTTAGGATGTCAGCAGGGCCAAAGATACACTGCAATCACCTTACATCACCCAAACCCAGGACCACTGAGAACCATAAACAGGTATTTTCTTAAGAGATAGGTCTTACAAACACTTGAAAGTCTATAAACTCTTGAT